>NC_061823.1:4726806-4729306 GCF_019202785.1 Penaeus chinensis | reverse complement strand
ATCCAAATCTAACTCTAGAATCCGTGAACCAGCAGATATAAAATGTGTCAGAAGTCTAACAAATTAACTAAAAACAAAAAGAAAACTCTTAATGGCTAATTCTACAAAATTCTCTAGTATCGAAACAAAATTCCCAAGCCTTGAAATCCTCCAGCTCGAACTCCCGGGGACGAAGCCCTGCAACTTCCTCATTGTTGACACGTAATGAATGAAACATTCGGTATGAAGGTAAATATTCCACGACTCTCTACCTCTCCAGCGCGACCGTGTGTAGGCCGCCGCTGCCAGGTCTGTGTTTGTACTGGAGCGAGGTTCTCAGAGGGGAGTTTATATAGTTTCGTTTAGCAGCTGTTCGTGTGACGTTTATATCCTTTTTCTTTTTTCTTTTTTTAATCTTGTATCTCATCTTTTGGTAGAGATGGGTCTTTGAACGCTCTAGGTTTAGGGAAACGATTTTCGACACTCATAATTCGTCAAAGAAAGAACCGGCAAACTTGCGAAATCGAGAGGAGCGGACGGGAAATGTTCTCGGCCGGGAGCAGTTCCCTCGCAAAGGCACGCGGACGGAGGAAAGTTCTGAGATTCTGACGGAGTGAAAGCGTCCTCTTTAAAATGTTAGCCCTGAGGTCGGCCCGATACAGCCTCCACTTCGGCAGCTCCTCTGAGGTTACACAGTTCACCTGGGTTTTATATCGGAGAGATTGCGTTCTATGACATTTTAATGGCTGCTGAATATGTAGAGATGACGAGTCGGAACCTCGGTGCTCTTTACTTGCTTTTTAGTAGTTTTTTCTTCCTTTCCCTCTTATTCTTCCTTTCCCTCTTATTCCTCTTTTTCCTCTTATTCCTCATTTCTTTTTTCACATTTTCTTCCATTTCTACATACTCTTAATGTTCATCTTTTTCTTTTTCATTTTCCTCTTCCTTCTCGTTTTCTTCCATTTCTTCATTTTCTAAATGTTCCTCTTTTCCTTCTTCCTCATGTTTTTCAATATTTTGGTTTCTTTTCTTCTTCTTTTTTCTTCCTGCACATCTTGTATATTCCTTTCCATCTCCCCATCTTTTTCTATCTTTTTGTTTTTCTGTCTTCATAGAGACGCAAAATATTTTTTTCGATAAGCTCACGTGTTCAAGAATTCATATCTGTACACATGTTGGCTAACTACGTCTTATGCACATTCTCACAAACTGCAAACATACAGCAAACAAAGTCAGTGTTTCTGTACATGTTTTTTTTTTTTTTTTCAACAAAAGCACAAATTACTCACTTGCTTATGTTCTAAAAAAAATGCAAAGTTCCTGGATAGTGACTGTATCATCATATTTTTAATATTATTATCACTCTAATTCTTATGATCATTATCATTATTATTATCATAATTGTTTTTATCATCACCATCATCATCATCATAATTATTGTCATCATCATTAGTATTATCATCATTATCCTTATTATCATTATTATTGTTGTTATCAAAATTATCATCATTATCATTAATATTACCATCATTAGCATTAGCATTACGATAATCTTCAACATTATTATTATTACTATCATCATTAGTAGCATTCATAGTAGTATCACCATGATAATCATCATTGTCATCGTCGTTAATTCGATGGTGATTCATTTGGTTGTTAATAAAAAATAAATATAAAGACAAACGGCCACTGATCTTTCCCTTTGCAAAATCTTTTGTGCATTTACAAGTAGCTTTATCGGATAAACTATTATTTCCTGCTTAATCTGCTTTGTGTAAGGAAGTTTTTGGTATCGATAAGCATTCTTTCAAAGATATTCTTGTCTTTAACAATCATGACATTTATAGAAAGGAATGTCAGTAACCGACCTTTATCTTACAGGAAAAGTTCACTGATTTCGTCAGACTTTTGAATGAGGGTCTTCAAGGGCAGCCCTGTGTGTGTGTGTGTGTGTGTGTGTGTGTGTGTGTGTGTGTGTGTGTGTGTGTGTGTGTGTGTGTGTGTGTGTGTGTGTGTGTGTGTGTGTGTGTGTGTGTGTGTGTGTGTGTGTGTGTGTGTGTGTGCACGCGCACATTACCTTTTCTACATCCTATTATTGTAAAAGGTAGGCTATACCAAGGTCATGGTACTTTCGACGTCCTTTTTTTTGAGTGTGAAATATACAAATAAAACAAAAAAAACAATAATTTATCCGTTAACTTCGTTTGATAATTACTAATTTCCATTTACTAATGCATTGTTTCCCCAGAGAATATATGGCTTAATTGGATTCCCCGTTGTCATGGTTACGCTAAGATCACTATGATTTGGTGATGGATTAAAATCGTTTTCTGCTTTACATCCATTTCTGCAATTCACTAAATTCCATTCTTTCTTTTTTTTCTTCCTTTCCACACATACTTCCTTACCCAAAGTTATATCTCTTGTTCCTAAAGTCGCTCTTTCAAGCCCCAAGGTTAAAGCGTTTTCGTGCGTTTCCCTCCTGAATGTCACCTAGAGCGGATCCAGGAAGACGTGT
>NC_061823.1:4719306-4721806 GCF_019202785.1 Penaeus chinensis | reverse complement strand
ACTTGTTCTAACGACTTCACTGATTGAATCGAATCATTATACTAACGAAACTAGGATAATGACACAAATTGTTATAGGTCTAACTATCTGCAAAAAATGACTCGCTATTCGTGTCCACAGAGTGGCTGGGCCCCGGTCATGTGCCCCCCTGAGTCCGCATCGCCGCACCACCACAAGGGCCCGAAGAGGTTCCACCGCGGCCACCGCAGCCGCAAGGGCCAGTCCCATAAGGCGTTCGCGGCCTCTGACGACGAGAGCAGGGAGGCGCAGGGCGAGCGGCCGAGGATCGCCAAGAAAATTGATCTGGGATTTTACAAGCCGGACGAGGCGCGGAGGGTCAAGAGGCAGACTGACATTGAGCCCGAAGACGTAGAGAGTATTTTGCTTAAGTTCAGAAGTGACAAGAAAATAACTAATAGAGATGGAAGTAACGAGGATGATAAGGACGTGAAGGTGGAGCAGCTTGTCGACGAGCCTGACGTGCAGAAGCCGGTGAAGGTGGAAGGCGAGCAGCAGCAGAACGAAGTAGACGATTCAGACACAAAATCCGACGATCAGCAGGTGACTCGGGAGAGTCCTCAGTCAACAGAATTCTCAGACGAAGAGAAAGGACCCGTCTTTATGGTAGCTTCAGGACCGATATTTGTTCACGATGCCCTGCCAATCCCTGCACAAAAAGAAGAACAAGAAACGCCAACAGGTAAAGGGACAGTAGTCGAAGTTGACACTACACAGACAGAGAATGTACTCATCGAGGCGTCCCTGGCAGACGAATCCGCAGAGGAGCACATGGACGAATCATTCTCCGGCGTTGAAGTATCCGGTGAGGGAGAGGAACAGAGCGAGGCAGCGCGGAGCAGCAATGGCCAGGACGACGCAGCAGAGACGGCGAATCGCCCCATAATATTTCCCGAAGACCCGCAGCCTCCGAACCCCGATCCGACGCGGAGCCTCATCAACGAGAGGGGGATGGACGAAGGATATCCCATCAGCTCTGGCCAGGACATGCCGAGTGGGGACCGAGGGTCTGAGGTAACACCACCACCCGCGTCCAGCATCATCTTCCCAGGAGATGACACGCCTCCGAGTGGCAATATCGGTGTGGAGTCCTTAGCACATGAAGAGGAGGGGCCAGCTGAGCCTCAAGTGACCACGGTGCAGACGGAGGCGGTCGTGCCTGTCATCAGGGATGCCATGCCGGACCTGACTGACATGGAAATTAATCCTGAAATCAACGAAATTCAAGACACGGATGATGCACCTGAAGCTGGGAAAATGGCCGATAAACCTGAGATGGGTACGAATGGTATGTCTGAGAAGCCTTCAAACGAAGACCCGGCAGAAGAACCTCAGACAGTCGACGCGTTGGGAAAGCCTGCGACGGAAGATGCAACAGGAACGTCTGCAGCCGAAGACGTGGTAGAAGACACGACAGAAAAGCCCACGGTAGATAAAACAGCCGAATCTGCCATAGGCGACACCGAAAGCAGAGCAGAGGAGGGGGCAGAGAATCCAGCAATAACAGAAAAAGAAACCCCAGTAACAGGTGCCAAACCCGAGGCACTTTCTGATCCTGGCCCTTCCCAGGACAGTAATGCCGACGGCCAAGCGGGGAGACAGCCTCTTATCTCGCAAATCTTCAAAGGCTTATTCGGGTAACTGGCCGTGTTACCAGATCATTGTCTTTTCGTATATCAAGTTGTCTAGCACTTGAAAATGAAATATTTACTTGAGATAGATAGTAATATGAATTTCATATACACTTTTGATGTCATATGGCACTTTTCAAAGACGAGTTTTCTCTTATTTTGATTCGAGATAGATCTTTTGAAGCATTAGAAAGTTTACTTTTTTTCGCAAAAAGTATTTCCATCACACCCAGTACAAAGTAAACGTTACAATATGTTTGTCACTTATACTGTGTCATCAGTAGATTAATCGATGTTGTCGGAAATACTATTAGATTTACATGAGAAAGACAAAACTAGTATAGAAGATTTCAAACTAAAAATGATAATAATGATAATAGATAAATAAGTAAATAAAAATGATTAAATGGAACTGAAATGAAATAGAAAATGACTTCTCAAGGTCAACCAGATTTTTAGCAATTTCTTTTTTCAACGTGGAGTATATAATTACTGTATATTCAGGTATACTCGTAAACACATTCATGCTATATTGCAATAATGGAGCCTTATTTGAACCGCAACCTGTAACAAGCTTTTTCAGGACTAGCCTTTACCAACACCAATCCGATATCCTCCGTCTGACAAATGTAAATGATAATACATTTGATAAAATCTTCGATAGGTAGATACTCCTCTTTAGCGTTTACTATCCGAAATATACATTTTCAATCATATTAAACCGTATGCAGATAAGCTTTGATGTTCAAGTATTTTTGAAACGTATGTATTTAATTATTTTATTTATTTCTTACTGTGATGTTTCATGTTCCTCATAAACACTTGTGTAATATTCAACAGACCTGTTAGAA
>NC_061823.1:4711806-4714306 GCF_019202785.1 Penaeus chinensis | reverse complement strand
ATATACAAAAAAACACTATATTATCTGGCAGGTCCAGAGAAGAACTCAGTATCTGTTTAAAGCTTTATTGTGAAACAGACACGTAGTAGAATGGGTAACTTGTGGCAAAGACGGCGTCAGCTTCTACGGGAGGAGAGGGAAGGTGTGTGTGCAGCTCCAAGGCCGGACTGTTTCTGAATAATTTTGGGACAGGCTGGGTCACTCTTCCCTTATTTAGGCACTTAGAAATTAAATATACTAAACAAGGACACACTGACACAAGAATAGAAAATATGTAGAAAAATAAACGTGCTCATACTCAATAATGAACACGTGGCCCTTTAATATCATACTTTGAAGAGTACTGTATTATTACGTAGTGATTTATTGTAGTGTTTGTGCTTCGAACCTTTGCGGGAAGTTCAAACAGAATTTCTGTCTGGACGGATGGAATTTTACTTTACACTGCATGGAATGGAATACATGTAGCACTTAAGATTTCTCTTTAAAAGTACCATTTTCATGCTCACCTCAAATAAACTTTCAAGAATTAAAAAGCGGGGATAACAGTGCTTATAAATGAACGAAATGCAGTTGCAGTTTGAAGGTCCAGCCATTTCATTACATGTGAAATTATTAACCAACTGCCCCATGAGAGGATAACATAACTTACCATATACTGATTTCACTTACGAATCATTATTCTGTTTTATTACCTTTATAATCATTTGGGAGCTAACACTGGCAGGGGCGCATAGCCGCATCCACCCTTTGCTTCCACGTACGAGGGTAGCTCATGATGAGCCTCCAGGCAGGGGCCCAGCCCATCTCTAGTTCCTCACGACAGGTTTGATCGATCTGCCTAAGCCACGACCTTCTCGGTCGTCCCACAGGCCTCCTCCATCCAGGGTTGTCTTGGACAGAGACAACCTGGTAGGCAGGGTCATCCTGTGGGAATTGAGCCAAGTGGCCGTATAGCCTGAGTTGGTGATCACGGATTGTGCAAGTAACAGGTCTCACGGTGCAGCCGTTGATTGGACACATAGTCCTGCCAACTGTACCCCATGATCCGGATCTGTTACAAAAGGCATCAAGACAAGATTCCAAATCACAAGATATTGTTTAAGTTTCACTACCATATAGTAAAACTGACAGTATCAGGGCCTTGAAAACACATAGCTTGGTCCTTTTGCACAGATACCAGCATCTCCAAATACTCTTGTCAAGAGATTTCATGACCCCTGCTGCCAGGCCAATCCGTCTACTGAAGAACAGGGTCTGTCAGGCCCTCGAGTGCTGTGAGACGACCAGAGATAGCCTCGGCAAATCCCCGGGCACACTCGTCCTCCCTCAATCTGTCCAAATGAAACACCCTAGGGTGTTCATTTAGGCGACTAGGGGTTCTAAAGAGGACCCGGAGAGTAGCCACAACTAATCTATGATCAGTTCCACAGAACTCGGCACTTCGATACACCCTGCAATCCTGGAGGATCCTCCATCGAGTGCTAACGAGGATGTGGTCGATCTCCTTGGCCATTCTACCCGTATCGCTATACCACGACCAACGATGCGGGTCAGAAAGCTGATACCAGGAGCCAGAAATCCTCAATTCCTGGAACCTAGTAAAGTCATGGAAAAGGAGGCTATTCTTGCTGCCAGCATCAGCTCCTGAGCCATGAAGACCGACAGACATCTCATAGCCAGCTCGGTTGAAGCTGGATACCGCATTGAAATCACCCAGAACATTACAAATATCTCGTCGAGGACAACTGTCTGTCACAGATGCAAGTTTGGCGTAAAACATCTCTTTCATCTCAAGTTTATATACATCCGTAGGAACGTATACAGCAATAAGAGACATGAAGCCAAATGAAAGCTTCAGTCTCAATACCATAATACACTCATCGACTGGAGTGACCTCTTCTACCGAGGGTTGAAGTCTGATGGAGATGGTGGCCATCGCTGTGGCCTGACCAGTAATAAGTGTAGCCACCCACACTAATTGTGAAGCTGCCAGGTCTTCTCACCTCCGAGAGAGCAGCCACCTCAACTCTCGGTTGCTTCAATTCCCTCGACAGTAGTGGTAACCGATCGTCCTGTCATAAGGAATGGACGTTTCCAAGCCCCCACCCTGAGAGCCCGCCTGAGGTCTAACCACGGGCAGTCACTCCGGGTGGGCACCACCTCTGCCACCCCTACCGACGCCGCCCCATATAGAGAAGGTTGGCTGGCTGCAGGTCCCATAATCCGCCTGCAGGGCTCCCTGGGGCTTTCCCCCACAAGCATCACGTTGGCGGCCGCTGGGACCCAGATGGGATGATGGGTATCCCACTCTCCCAACCCAAGTCCCAACGGTCGCTAACCCAGAGGGACCCACAGCCCGCCCTCCCCCCAGCACCAACAACTATATGCTTCGTTGCCAGTGGTTATCTCGGAGAGGCAGACTGGCAAGGCCTGCCTCCCCATTAACCCCAGGGGGTATGGGGGCAGGAGTTAGTACGAAGCCAGGGCGTATCCACAC
>NC_061823.1:4699306-4706806 GCF_019202785.1 Penaeus chinensis | reverse complement strand
CAAAGCTCTTCAGTCACAATGGTAAGGAAACATTAATTATTTGTGGCATTTTACGTTATTATTAGATTGGAATACTCCTCTTGGGTTACTTTCATCTTTACCAGAAGTATTGCAGATTTTTGAGATAGTGGCTTGTTGAATATTGGATATTTTCTTGTAAACAAATTAGTGAAAATATTTACGAACCTTAAGTTTCTGGAATATTCAGTGACCTTATGGTTCTTCGATGTACAGCATTTCCAAGCTGGGAACAGTAACTCACTGCGTACCGTAAAGAGAAGTAACTATTTCACTTCACCCCCAGTAAAGGAAGCAGCAATTACAAGTATATATGCAGAAATAATTTTGCATGGTTTAGGTGTAGTGTTTTTATATAGTAATTGGTAAACAAGACTATAGTGGTATCCATGTATTTCTCTTACCTTTTACTACCCAATTGTGTAGGACATTTGCCGTAGAAACCCCCCTATACCCCTACGTTTTTGGTCTCAATTGCGGGCATGAAAGGTACCAGGATAAAGTACGATTATGATTATACATTTAATATAGAACTTTATTGATAACATATATGAAATAAGTCTATATGGTGTAATGCAGGGAGCCGTCCCTCATATGATCTCCCCCTAGGGTGATGCCGCCCCAACCCCTACCCTGGAAGTTTAAGAATCCTCTGCATCATTAATGGCAGGACAGAGTGTACAACTGACATGCAGGGTGAACATGGCTCAGGAAAGTCACAATAGACATATTGGTGTATATATGCACATAGTATAATTACGGTGCCTAGGAGTGCCTGATGCCAAGTCTGTCTATCCTGCTGTACATACAGGGTGGATTCTTTGTCATCCAGGAAGGGGGTTAGGGGGCACAGCACAGTTGACTATATATTGACCAGTTTTGTATATATTATTTGTATTTTGCTTCACAATTTCCCGTTCTGGCCCTTCTCCACTATTGGGTTAAGGTTGTAGGTATTGCCACAATGTGATTACCTTGAGAGACAGTAATTAAGAGATTAAGGAAATTTAACACTTTTAATCTGTGACAAATGTGCAAACTGAAGATAAAAAGGTTATTTTATAGAGAATATTTCATGCACAGCAGCTCTTTTGACCTTCAGCCTTTGCTGATCTAATGCATTTTTCAGCTAATTTTTACAGTCTGGATGCACTAAGCTAGGGCAAATTGAAGATGATATTTTTGTATAGCACTGAAAGTTTCAGCCATAGATTTAAGGCATGATCTGCTGAAATGAACAGTAAATCCACAAATAAAGGAGAAAGATAGCAGATAGCACTGCCTGCAACCAAAATCTGCTTGGTGTTCCTAAGTTTCAGTTCTGTTTTGCCATGCATACCAAGATGATAATGTTTGCCAGGGGGGAGTTGGAGGGCAGAGCCCCTGATCAACCCTCCCCTCAGGCAGTCACAGCCAGTCACGGCAACTTAGATTTTTCAATTAAAGTGACATGGAGTTGGGATTTAGTCTCTTGCGAGTGTGTCAATACTCTAAAGAATTGGCAAAATTGCTCTTGCATTGCAGGGCAATCATATCATATGTTACTTATTAACCCAATGTTGGCAGGGATGGTAAGTCCATTGTACATTTATCTTAAACCGTTAAATTTGCTTACACAAATTGGTACAACAAATTCAAAATATGGATTAATAAGTGCCAAGGAATCCATTACCAGTCATACGTATCTCACCTATTTACCCTTTTCCTTGATTTTCCAAAGTATTCTTTTTTATTTATATTCTTGTAAGAATTTTTAATAACATTTTAATCATTATATAATAATGATAACAGCATCACTATTAATAGCATTTGAAAAAAAAGATTAAAAACTCGAGTAGAGGCGATATCAGGTGAGGTCACATAGGATTTACTATTTGAGTCCTAGGTAGCTGAGCACTTGTCAGAAATCTGTGAGTAAAGGCATCAAACAAAACAAGATTACAGTAAACATTACATGTTCCCAGTGGCATTGGGTTGAATGTTTGGGACATTGTGAAGTATGACTATTGGAGGCAGTTCTGAGTTATTTCATGTATCATCAACAGATGTTTGATTGGCTACTATATTTGTTCTGATATATTATATTCACTGCTGATACTCACAGGAGATTTAGAATCAATTATGGAACTAGTCTAAGCTTTATCCTGTAGAATATAGGAAGTGCTTACTACCAGAACTCACCAAGTATGCAATACATCAAGCGTCAGTATCAGTGACATGGTTGTGTTAGTAAGAGGGAAGGGAATTCCAGTTATCAGAGCTTATACTAATTCAACTACCGTAAGCCAACAATGTTGTGACCTCCATGCTTCACATTCTGGCAATTAAATTCTGGTAAGATGGAATTTGTTGGCCTCCGAGTGAGTTTATTGTCAAATAAGGAGTCATTCTAAACACCATCTTTCAAAATATTTGGTGGGAGGAGGCATGTGTGTCTTTGCCAGAGCATGATGCACAAAGGCCATGGCATTGTTTCATTCAGTCTTTTTCTAAGTAATGAGGCATAACAGAGCTTGCATAACTCTCTGTTTATCATCACCTAAGAAAACAGTCGATGCTCTACCCTACCATAGTACATGGTGGAGGTTTGTTGGTCTTTGCTAACCTTCATTCCTGCTGCAGCCCATTCATGCCATATTCCTTTATAGTGAGATTTGTTTTGGAAATCATGGATTTATATTAAGGACAAGGGTATAAACCAGTGATTCATGTAGTCACTATGGCCTAGCCTATCTGTGTCTTTGGCATAGGTTACCAGACTTGCACCTCTTAAATTTGTGCAAGACAGAGCTTGGTCTGTTCCTTGTATAATAATAGATTTTCAGAAAAGTCTGCAAACTGCACACATGCCTTTAAACTAATTAAGATTTATATTTTTCCTAAGTCACATGTCCCCACACATGATAACAAATCTAATTAACATTTCCAGATGAGGTCAACCAGTTGTTATAATCTTAGCCTCCCCTAAAGCAAAGTTATATGTGTGCAAAGGCCTTCTTGAAATGTGAACCAAAATACAATTACACACTCTTGAACTTTTCTGACTGGTGAAAGGTGGCTCCCTTTTGTTGTTGGTGGTGCTGAAATTACACTTCAAGGTGTCATTGGTAATTAGACACTACAGTTGCACTTAAGTATATTTAGCAGATGGCTGTAGAAATTAATTGTATCTATTAAAATGACCATTATTTGTATGTTAATGTATTGTTTACTGTATAAACTAATCTGCTCTTGAATTTTTTCAGATGTAAAAAACAATTACCAGAAAACTAACTAAGTAAATAGGATACTGGGACATGTATTAATAGAACTTAATAGATGTTCACATGACCTCTGTTAGTCATTTGCAAGCCTTCATTTTTTTATGATTAGTATGGAGCTCCCTAATAGAATTAGTACAGCAATAAGAGTAGAATATGTTGCACAAACTACAGTAAATGCTGTAGGTTGCTGTTTTTTCT
Source organism: Penaeus chinensis (assembly GCF_019202785.1). NCBI lineage: Eukaryota > Metazoa > Arthropoda > Malacostraca > Decapoda > Penaeidae > Penaeus > Penaeus chinensis. Next base: position 4,703,327 of record NC_061823.1, on the reverse strand, counting down.
ATTATTGTTCCTCAGTAGACTCGCAAAAAGCTATATCAGAAAATCAGCCTGTAAAGGCAACTTCATTACAGAATTACTACACCAAATGCACAATAACCCCAAACTTCAGTAAAATATACTTTATCTTTTAGCACTTGGCATTTAAGCCTTTATATTTTTTTGCAGAGTGTGACCCTACACACAGACGTCGGTGATCTCAAGATTGAGCTGTTCTGTGAGCAGTGCCCAAAAACTTGTGAAAATTTCTTGGCTCTGTGTGCGTCCAATTACTATGATGGCTGCCTCTTTCATCGCAACATAAAGGTACTTTTTCTAATTACCTATCCTTTTTCAGACTTAATTTTGTTATAGATTGTAAATAATAGAAATGTAGCATAGAATCCTCAAATTTAGAGGGCTTTACATAGTCTTAATCAATGCTGCCAGGAAAAAACCGTGCTCATTTTATTTATTTTTTTATTTTGTTTGTTTGTTTGTTTGTGAAATGTCTCTGCACATAGAGGGCTCTGCTAGTGCTTAGCCACAAAGGAGTCAATTAGTAGACATTGTGACCTTACCCTATTTCACCTTTCCTTGAATTGGCAAGAAAAACATTTTCTTTAGTAATGCTATGAATATCGATGGTGTTATTTTTAGTATGGAAATTTTAATTACTATGACGTTTTAGACATTAGTAAAAGGAAAATAAGATAACGTAAAATATTTTCAAAAAATCAAGGAAAAGGGTAGACAGACAGTACTCTTAATTGGCTCATTAGTGACAGTACAACTGTAGCCATCTATGTGGAAAAATAATTAATAAAGTAAACTAACACTAGGCATGGCATGTACGTACATGCCATTCCCATTGGGTTAATGTCCCATAATTTTAGCTATGTAGTCCTTATTATCTCAGGATTCATCTATACTTGAAATGAGCATTCGATTTGGGGTCGCACCTCCATTGGCCCTCACAACATATTTCGGTATTGATGCTTTTACATGGATTTCCCCTCTTAAACTAGATTGATTTTAATGTGTAATTTATTAAGCTCATATTTGTTTTCCTTCACCATTTATAGTTGTTGTTGTAAATGTAAAAAAAAAAAATTATATTATTATTATTATTATTATTATTATTATTGTTGTTGTTGTTGTTGCTATTGTTGTTGTTTGTTACCTGTGTGAAGTCTTTTCATCAGTTGATAAATTTGGTGTACTTTCATGTTTTTGATCACTATATACATACAAATATCATATAAGTGTTTATTATAGAACTCACAAATTAGGATGAAATTTTTATATTATTTTTTGTCGGTAGTTTTATTCTCAGAATTAGTATTAAATTTTGATTTTTTTCTTGATAGTTTATTCCCATTCTGAGTTCAGTTTATTTATATTCTTCTTACAGGGCTTCATGATCCAGACAGGTGATCCAACAGGTACAGGCAAAGGTGGACACTCAATATGGGGAAAGAAATTTGAGGATGAAGTGAGAGACGATTTAAAGGTAAGTGCCAGAGTGGTGCACAGAAGATAGGTGCCATAGTTCTGCTTTAGGTTTGCTATATTGCTTCTGGTTGATATTTTCATTAGACATAGCAAACATTCCAATTCTGTATTTGATAGAGTTACCATGCATTAAAAATTACATTCTTTGTTGTACTCTATCAAGTTTCATATTTAAATTTGCCTCTTTATGATTTGCTCTTAAGAATCTTATAATATTCCTCATATGATCTTTCAACATTTGCTATATGACATTTTGTAAATAGAAAGTAAGGGAAGGTAACCAAGAAAAAAAGATTATTTACTGTAGCAATAGCTACAAGTGTATACTGTTTTAAATGTAACTAAGTTCTTATTAATCAAAACATAATACTTGCTAAAAAGATTAATCAAGAAATATTTTGGCATGAAAGACCAATTAACTCATCATCTTCAATTAAATTTCAGCACTCAACAAGAGGTATTTTGTCTATGGCAAACAGTGGACCCAACTCCAATGGCTCACAGTTCTTCATTAACTATTCACCTCAACCTCACCTGGATCTAAAATATACTGTATTTGGAAAGTAAGTGATATATATTTTTTCCAGTATAAAGGAATTTGATAGTACCAAAAACACAATAAAAATTAGCATTGATTTTTTTTAGTATGTATATGACTAGATACAGAATCTTTCAAAGCAAGTCATCCTATTTTGAAAAAGACAGATTGTCTACTTTCTTTTGTCTTTTTCCAGTGTAATGTACTTTTTTTTTTTTGACCAGGCAACTCTTTTTCAGGATCATTGATGGGCTAGACGTGTTGGATGAACTGGAAAAATTGCCTGTAAATCCTAAAAACCACAAGCCAACAACAGAAACAAGGATAAATAATATAACAATTCATGCAAATCCCATTGCAGGATAGTGAACTTTTATGATGTGTTTGATGAGAGATGTTGGAAATGGAATTTTATCAATAAATATGCTCAGTCTTCTATTGCTAGTTTTGAAACCTTGCTCTTGTAGTCCAGGAATAACCTTGCCACAGGTTGACGGATCTTTCTTAACCCAATGCTGCCAGGGAAAACTTATAAAAAATGGGGAAAATGCTGTGCTCATTTTCTATATGTTTTGTGAAATGTCTCTGCATATAGATGGCTCTGCTAATGCTTACCCACAAAGGAGTCAATTAGTAGACCTTGTGACCTAACCTGATTTGAATTGGCGGGAAAAATGTATTCTTTACTAGTGCTATGAATATCAATGGTGTTATTTTTATTATAAACATTATAATTACTATAATGTTATAAACATTAATAACAGCAAAATAAGATAAAGTAAAATGTTTTTGGTAAATCAAAGAAGAGGGTAAATGGGCGAGACAGGCAGTACTCGTAACTGGCTCATTGGTGATTTAGTACAAGTGTTGCCATCTATGTGTAAAAACAATCAAACGAGTAACTTACAGTGGGCATAGCACATACGTACATATCATGCCTGTCGGCACTGGATTAAGGGAACTATAAATTTCTGGAAGAAAGAAGATTTCACATATAGTATATATGGAACTATATTTTATAAAGGCTTCATTTCTTCACTTCATAAAGAATCAAGGAATGACATTCTAGAGGTGTATGACTATAATCAAATTTCATTTCATTTCTCACCTTCAAAAGATTCAACTCCAAGTCAATATCATATATTTTTCTTAAGCATAAGAGAGCTCCCTCACAATATTTCATACTTAAAGAAAATAATGAAATACAATTAAAATGCAAAAAAATGCTTGTTAATTTCAGAATTTTAACCCAATGCCGCCAGGGAAAATGAATAAAAAATGGGGAAAATGCTGTGCTCATGGGCATAGCACGTACATACATGTCATTCCCGTCGGTATTGGGTTAAACTGGAAGTCCTGAATATTTTTTTGTGAACCATATCAGTAGGATTTTCTTTTCTCACTAAGGTACTAAGGCTCACTTAATAGGCAGCACTCGTATCTATATATTGATGATACATATTTGGACAATCCAGTGCTCTCATTACCAGAGTTAAAAAAGACCCTTCATGATTTAATTTCTTCGTTTAAGCAGACAACAATCCACTTCTTAGAATAATTTCAGGTGATAAACCAAAGGATGAACTTGTATTTAATTTTAGGTTAGTTTCAAACTATTTTTCAGTTAGAGTAAAAAAAAAAATATTGATGAGCAACTAATTACCCTCTCTAAAAAAAAAAATGATAGCAGAGTCTTGGTATTTAATGTGTCAAGGAGCACTGTACAGCCACATCCTTTTGGGATGTCGAAAAATCAATCATGTAATGCATGTGCATAAAAATATATGTAGCTTGTGAAAATATATTATACATATATATATATATACATATATAAAATATATATTTACGTGTGTGTGTGTGTGTGTGTGTGTGTGTGTGTGTGTGTGTGTGTGTGTGTGTGTGTGTGTGTGTGTGTGTGTGTGTGTGTGTGTGTGTGTGTGTGTGTGTGTTACCGTGTGTGTGTTACCGTGTGTGTGTGTGTGTGTGTGTTAC
>NC_061823.1:4669306-4684306 GCF_019202785.1 Penaeus chinensis | reverse complement strand
CCGAGACTTGCTAATCCTTTTCTCAAGTGCAACTCGAAGCTTAGAAACACGGAATGATTCCTCAGGCTTAGAGGTGCATTGTGTGAAGCGTGTGTGACTAGACTACCAATGGGGTACCTAGCTATCACTCATAATATGAAGACGAAATGATGACTGTCCTTTTAATTAAATATACTGCACTTTTCTAGACAGTTATCTGCATTGGTGACCTTAAAAATTGCAGTGACTGAAATAAAAGTTATACTAACATGTAGAACGTACGCGATTAGATTATCAGCGATAAGTACACGTGATAAACAGTATCATGACTTTCCATTTCACACAATACATTTTTCTGCACACTCATTACGCTTAGCTGACGTGGCCCTAGTTAAAATTAAGAACGATTAATTTTGATGCAAGATAGTAAGAGGTACTAGGTAGACATACTTAGTTCACAGAAGGCTCTGGGAGGAATCGGAGAGTGGTCCCTTCCTTCGTGTACCTTGAGAGTGACTGAATGGGTGGCAAGTTTCTACTGGGAGGCGAGCCGGGAGCACTGTTACGTCACAGAAGAGCATCTCATTGCGTAACAACCCAGACTGAAGCCCGTCCGCAAAAGTCAGTGTCCCACAGATGACACGTGAGCTATCATCATCATCTCATCATTAACATCATCATTATCATCATCATCATCAATCATCATCATCATCATCATCATCTTCATCATTAACATCATCATTATCATCATCATCATCATTATCATCATCATCAATCATTATCATCATTATCGTTATTATTTTTACTACTATTATTATTATCATGACTAAAATTATTGATATTATTATTATCATGACTAAAATTATTGATATTATTATTATCATGACTAAAATTATTGATATTATTATTATCATGACTAAAATTATTGATATTATTATTAGTTTTATTATCATTATTATTATTATCATTATTATTATCATCATTCTTGTTATTATTATTATTATTATCATTATTCTTATTATCATTATTCTTATTCTTATCCTTATTATTATTATTATTATTATCATTATTACTGTTATCAAAATCATTATTATTATTATTACTATTATTATTATCTTAAAGCTTCTTCGGTAACACCTTTCAGTCACTTCCTAGATGCTGATTGGGTAATGGTACCACTGTCAGTCGTAAGAAGTGATCTGGAAAACATCTTTACTTCACACAACTTACACGAATCATCTAGAGTGCAATCGACACTTTTACAAAAAAAAAAAAAGTCTTGAAATCACTCTGACAAATGAATATGTATATACACACACACACACATGTATGTATATAGATAAATATATGTACGTAAGTATGTAGAGAAATATGTTTACATATATATACATATATACATAAATAGATGTGTATATATACGTATATATGAATGTATATATTTGTCTATATAAAGACAAATATATACATATATGTTCATACATAAACATATATATATACATATATGTACATACATAAACATGTATATATACATATAAGTACATACATAAACAAAGAGAGAAATATATGTATGTGTATATAGAGAAATATGTTTATACATATATACATACCTAAATATACATAAATGTATGCATACATATGTATACATTTGTCTATATAAAGACAAATATATACATATATATACATACGTAAACATGTATATATTCATATGTGTGTGTGTGTGTGTGTGTGTGTGTGTGTGTGTGTGTGTGTGTGTGTGTGTGTGTGTGTATGTGTGTGTAATTAATGAAACAATAGTACACCGGCATCATCTTTCTATGTCAATAGTATTAAGTAGGTTTTTCGTAATTTGAGTCCTCTTACACTTCAAATATGAGGTTCATTGGCTTAAACTGATGATGGTAATTTGAGATGACTTTAGTAATGATCTCCTACTGTTACACTGAGGATGATTAGCATGTTCTTTGTTAAAGCAATTCCAATTCATAAAAGAAAACGGAAGATCAAAATGGACAAACAACACTGTTATAAAATAATATATGTGGTACTACAATCTAAGTGCAAGCAATAGTTATTACATTATCAACTATTTTGCACTGGTAGTGCATTAGCACAACGTTGTACAATTCCAAAATCTACTTTCCGTTATCTCAATATTTTACTTTACCATTTTCAGTGTTAAACAGGAATCAGTGTAAAGAAAAAGCCCCATCTTTAATCAATTAATTTTTGTTATTAATTGCATCAGTGCCATTCATTCTAACCAACATGCATATGTTTCTCATATCTGTACTGATTGTGATACAGTAATAACCGTGTATCGTGGGCTTCCATACTGTTGTTTCGTCCTGTGATTATTAACTTTCCAGAGTTTGGAGAGAGCGCGTTCTTTCCATAGGAAGAGCATTTGTCAGCCATATCCGATTCCAATCATGCGAGAAAATATACAGCTATAGAGACCTTTTGTGAATAAATGCTGTTCATTTTTCATATGAAAATCTATAATGCGCATTGCATAGCCATTGTTTACGTTTAATGTAAAGCTACCGGAAGGTATGTGTGTTTATGAAGTCAAGCAAAATTCATTCAAACAGTATTTACCGAGTGAAAAGTACCGATGTAGAAATTGTTTTCAGAGTTATCTAATCTGTTTGTGTTCTTTCTCTGCAATATCGTTATTAATAATAATTTTATAATAGTACAAGAATTCTTTCTACCCATAATCTTCACTTATGACAGACGGCATAATAGGAATTAATGATAAATATAATCCCTAATTAACATTTTTCTAGGTTGAACATGCTCTGCACAGGCGCATTACAGACGATGGGTGGAGCCTTAACAATGACGTCACAACTGGCAGCAAAACCTTAACAGTTCGCCGACCTGTTAAGCTTCTTCGTTAACAGTCGAACTGGCGTTACCGAAGAGGCCCACATTATTATTTTTATGATAATTTATTGATATTATTATCATAATTATTTATTGATATTATTATAATTATTTATTGATATTATTATTATAATTATTTATTGATATTGTTATTATAATTATTTATTGATATTACTATTATAATTATTATTATTATCATTATTATTGTTATATTCATTATTATTGATTTTAATATATTTCTTATTATTATTGTTATTATTATCTTTATTATTATTATCTTTATTATTATTATTATTATTATTATTATTATTATTATTATTATTATTACTATCATCATTATTACTATTGTAGCTGATGTTATCCTCTTAATCATTATTAATTGATTTCGGTTTAACGTCACGAAACACCCGTTTCGATCAAGGGCTAGGACGGGCCTGTCCCGTGAAAGGACAGCCAGGAATTGCCCTTCCTAACCTCAGACCGTGGCCGGGATTCGAACCCGTGCGCTTGCGGACCCGTGCTTTGTGGTAATCTTACTTCGTGTGTTTCCTAAATGTGTATGTTGTAGTGAGATTTTCCTGATTTTCAGTATTATGTTTCGAAATACAAAAAGAATATGATTACTAAAGATTGCTTTATTTGTACCTGAGTTAAGCACACGATATAATACTTGTGTGTATATGTATATTTTTCTTTTTTTCAATGGTGGTTAACACATAAGACTTTATACATATGAATAATAGTACTTAAGCTATCAACATGGAAATTCCGAATACAATTTTGCAAGATCACATATGTTTCCTAGGATTTTCATTAACCATCAAATCTTTAAAAGGCCCTTTCATGAGATGGCATGAGAGAGTATTACTGGCTATATAAAATCTGTTTGTGAAGCCGGTCATGCGGAGAAGCTGAACTCATTTTTCATGGTCATGTCTCGCTCTCTCTTTATAAATATTCATATATAGGAACGTGTTTATACATAGCTAGACAGATAATATATATATATATATATATATATATATATATATATATAAATATATATATATACACATACAAATACATATATACATATATACATATATATATATATATATATATATATATATATATAAGCACACACACACAACAGATATATGTGTGTGTGTGTGTATGTGTGTGTGTGTGTGTGTGTGTGTGTGTGTGTGTGTGTGTGTGTGTGTGTGTGTGTGTACACTGAAAAAAATGAAGGCTAAAAGCTACTTTCAGTAAAATCTTTATATTATTCAATTTTAAACAACTGAATGAAATCAGTGTTAACCGGGTGCATACATTAGAAATAATATTAATGCCGTATCGCTCGCGTACGGTAATGTTACAGATTATGGCTGATACGGAAACATTAATAAGAGTGCAGATATCGAGCCGAACTAAGTGCAAAGAAAACAACGAAGGGAGAACGAGAAAACCAAGGCCCTTTTGGCTGTTACGAGGTGGTAAAATTAAGGACAGTTAAAAGGAAGCGAATTTACGGACTTAACATGTTACTATTGTCTTGAGGAAATATTACATGATAAAAACATATATAACTACAAGAAAAGGAAACATTGTTAACTTCTTGATGATTTGCGAAGTTCTAGCTTCGTCCGGGCCTTTTAAATATGGCCCGGCCATATAAATAACTTCACAAGTAAATATATATCTAAAATTACTGAAGACTTTATAAACATGAAATTAGGAATTATGAATGCATGGAAAATATATATTGATTAGCAAAATAATAACAACATGAGTAATGAATAAATATATATATATAATGGAAAAATAATGTTCTCAAGGATCAATGATTCAAAAGTGCATAATGAATGAACACCATGAACAATTTACAGCATACACAAACGTTTGAATTCACTTTGAGGATTACACTTTCATTAAAACTCTACTTTAAAATTTTCATTTTATTTGTTTTAACTTCATGCCTAGGAATACATTATTGGAACATTACGGCAGTATTATCACCGAAATAGACGCACAAATGAATTATTTCATTCCAATATATAAAAAAGAAATCGCTGATATTACTGAAATACTGAATCCGTAATTATATAAGGACACTAAGAGCAAATTACATAACTAACATTTTTAGAATTTGACAAAATCATTCAGTATCTGTATTACACTTCTTTTTCATAATTATTTTCATTTGCCAGACATAATATAGGGTAAAGTGAGAGAAATAGTTACGTCATCTATAGATATAGCAAGATCTTTCTTAGCAAGCATCGTAATCTTTATTCGTAGTAGTACTAGTAGTATTGTTATTATCATTATTGTTGTCATTGCTATTATCATTAATATAATTATCATTAGTATTGTTATTATTACCATTATTATTGTTATCATTATTAGCATTGTTATCATCTTTATTATCATTACTGTTATATTTATTATTATCATTATTATCATTATTATTATTATTATTATTATCATTATTATTGTCCATGTTGCTGTTTTCGTTGTTATTATGTTTTTATTACTATTGTCGTTACTATTATTATTATTATTATTATCATAATGATAATAATTATAATAATCATTATCATTATTATTATTGCCATTATTATTGTTGTTGTTATTATCATTACTATATTATTATTATCAATATTCTTATTTTTATATTTATCGTTAGTTTTAGTAGTAGCAGTGTTATTATGATTATTATCATTATCATTCCCAACATTATCATTATTATTATTATCATTATTGCTGTTGTTATTATTACCATCATAATTATTATAATTATATTTTTTTATTATTATTATTATCATTATTAATATTATTATTATCATTATCATTATCAATATTATTATTATTAATATTACTATTATTATTATTACTAATGCCATTACTACTATTATTTTTTATTATCATTATTATTATTATTATTATTACTATTATTATTATTGTTATTATTGTTATATATTATCATAATCAGTATTATTATTATTGTTATTATTATTATTATTATCATTATCACCATCATCATTATCAATACAATTTTGATCTTTATCAATATTATCACTATTATTATCATTATCTATTATTATTGTTATATTGTTGTTTTTATTATCATTACAATTATTGTCATTATTATCATTTTTATTGTTCTTATTACTATTATTATTACTATTATCATTATCATTATTATCATTATTATTATTATCATTATTATTATTGTCATTGTTGCAGTTGTTATTGTTATTATTATCATCTATATCATTATAATCATTATCATTACTATCATTATTATTATTATTATTATTATTATCATTATTATCATTATTATTATTATTATTATTATTATTATTATTATTATTATTATTATTACTATCATTATTATCATTATTCTTTTTATTATTGTTATAATTATTATCATTATTATTACCATCAGTATTATTGATGTTCTTGTTATTTTTATCATTCTTTCTATTATTATTGTTATTATCATTATTATAACCATTAATATTATTATCATTACTGTTATTATCACCCTTATTTCTACTATTGTTATTATTACTGTTAATATCATATTATAATCATTATCAATACTACAACTATTGATCTTATTATTATTATCATTACCTTATTACTTTCCCTATATTTTACCCAAGTTTTATGATTATTGTTATCATAACTATCATCACTGTACCTTATTTCATTGTCTTGTCATCACCATCATCGTTGCCATTAACATAATAGCAATAACAATGCTAAGAATGATGATGATGATGATGATGATGATGATGATGATGATGATGATGATGATGTTGATGTTGATGTTGATGTTGATGTTGATGTTGATGTTGATGTTGATGTTGATGTTGATGTTGATGTTGATGGTGATGTTGATGTTGATGGTGATGATAATAATAACAATATTAATAATAATGATAATAAATATAATGATAATGATAATTACGATAATAATATCAACAATAATGAAAAAGATAATAATGACAATAAACAATAATGCTAATAATAATAATAACAACAATAGATAATAATAATAGTAAAAATAATAATAAGAAGAAGAAGAAGAAGAAGACGAAGAAGAAGAAGAAGAAATAATAACAATGATAATGATAATAATAATAACAATAACAATAAATAATAATAATAATAATAATAACAATAATACAAATAACTAAATGAATAGAATAAATAAACGAATAAATAATAGCAGTTATAACAACCAATGCGATATTCTCCCCCCCCCCCCCCCCCGTTCATCTCTCTCTCTTATTCCTCATTCTTCTTCGTCTTCATCGTCCGCGTCTTCATCCGGGAAGTCGTTCTCGTCCTTCTTCTTCTTCTTCTTCTTCTTCTTTGTTCTTTTCTTCTTCTTCCCTTTTCCTTTCGGTGTGTCCATGTCTTCGACGTCAAGCCCTGATTCGTCTTCTTCCTTTTTCTCCTCCGGCTGTTGTTGTTGTTGTCGTTGTTGTTGTTGTTTTTGTTATTATTATTAGTAGTAGTAGGAGTATCATTATTATTATCATTATTATCATCATTATTATTATTATTATTGTTGTTATTATTATTATTATTATTATTATTATTATTATTATTATTATTATTATTATTATTATTATTATTATTATTATTATTACCATTATTATTATTATTATTATTATTACTATCATTATTATTATTATTATCATTATTATTATTATTATTACTATTATTATTATTATCATTATTAATAATATTATTATTATCATTATCATTATTATTATTATTATTATTATTATTATTACTATTGTTATTATTATTGTTTATGATTATTATTGTTGTTGTTGTTTTATGTTACTTTTGTTATTACTATTGTAATTATTATTACTTATGTTATTGTTATTATTATAATTATTGTTATAATTATTATTGTTATTATCTTCATTAATATCATTATTATTGTTAATGTTATTGTTTTTGTTGTTAGTACCATTAATATTGTTTTTATTATTATTGTTATTGTTATTATTATTATTATTATTATCATTATTACTTTTAGTAGTAGTAGTAGTAGTAGTAGTATCATCATCATCATCATCATCCCTTTATCAATCTATCTGTCTACCTATCTGTCTGTCTACCTACCTGTCTATCCACCTATCAATCGGTCTCCCTATATATCAACCTATCTATCTACCGATCTGTCTATCCACTAATCTATATATCTATCTGCCTATATATCTATATATCTATATACCTATTTATTTATCTATCTAACAGTCTATCTATCCACTAAACAATCTATCAATCTACCAATTAATCTATCAAACTTTCTACCTACCCACCTACACATAAATGCTTATTGACGCCTCTGTCTAATCTATCCACATCGCATCCTCTCCATCTCCCACCCACTCAAATCACGTCGACTCACCGGCAGTCTGGTGTAGTTCATGTAGAGGTAATCTTTACACAGGCCTTGACAGAGTTCCTCACCGCATTCCTTGCAGATGGGAAGTCTCACCTCAGGAACGGAACCTTTGCCCGGCACCACCTGTATTGTGAGAGTTGAGTTGAGGAGTTAGGGTGTTTGGTATGTAGTGTAAAGTAAATTGATAGATAGATCGATGCATGTATTTAAAGAGTCGGGATATTCGGTTATGGGATATCATTGGTAAGAAAATATATATAAATGTATAAAGAGTCGGGATATTCGGGTATGGAATATCACTGGTAAATATATACATATAAATCAATAAAAAGTCGGGATATTCGGTTGGTATGTAGTGTAGTAAGAAAAATGAATGGCTACGGTGTGTTCAAATGCGTTGGTATTGTAGTTTCATTGTTTGTAAGTGAAAATGGCTATTGTTGTTGTTATAGTTAAAATTACCATCGCCTTAACTATCGACATGGTATATATGAAACTGCTAGTGTCCATGCCGATAACCTATAAATCAATAACTGAAAAGTAATAGGCCATATGCCTGTTAATGATCATCATCTTCCTTACGCCATCCCATTCCCAACAAGGGTGATTCCTCCTCGAAGCTGCCTCTTCCAGCGTCTGCGATTCCTTGCCTTCTTTCTAGGGTTCTCTGGAGGATCAACAAGGAAAAGGAGTGATGCAACGAGACAAGAGGATTACCTTGACAATTCTCCCGCGCCAGTCCTTCCCTTCGGCCAGCTTCTCTGCCTCCTCCCGCAGGCGCTGCAGTTGTAGACGACCCATATCCACGTACCTGTCCGATAGATAGCGTTAGCTCCGATTGATTTACGTTTTTTTTATTTTTTATTTACAGAGAAGTAAGTTTTCTATATTTTTATGAGATAGATAGATAGAGAGAGAGAGAGAGAGAGAGAGAGAGAGAGAGAGAGAGAGAGAGAGAGAGAGAGAGAGAGAGAGAGAGAGAGAGAAGCATTATCACTATAGTTTGATGTACTGTTGCAACAGAATGAGCTAGTAACAATATGCGACACTGAATGTTCACATCAACCACCTCCTTCTATGACAACAAAGGTTCGTAAGATAACATGTGACTTTATTCACATTCCAGTCACGCAGTCTTACGCGAAAGATTCCATACGTGATTATATGATCGTAACAATAATTTCAAAAAGGCCCTCATTTCTGCAGATTACCTCGAAAAGATCTCCTCCTCACAGCGAGTCTTTGGCCGGGCGGTGGTCAGCATCTTCCAGTCTATGTCCACCTGGTAAGCGCAGGGAATTTTCCTTTACATTTTCATTATCATTGTTGTTATTGTTATCATCATCGTTATCATTATTATTATTATTACTACTACCACTACTGCTGGAAGTAGTAGTACTACAAATATATAAATCTTTATCATAAAAAGTAGAAATATCATGTATTCTACGGACGTACATAAGATAGAGATATGTAATGAATATTGTATCGTACTAACCTCATAAAATTCCTCCATGTTGAGTCCTCGCATGGAAGGAGGAAGCGGGTCGGCGTAGGTGGGCGAAGGCTCGTCGCCCTTGCCCCTCCAGCCTCCAGGACCCTCGCCAAGGACGTCCTCCTTCTGCACCTGCAGGTACGAGGAGCAGAAGGGTGGGGGTTATTTATTCTGGAACTCAAGTATGCAGTATGCGTAGATCAGTACACTTAAGGATACACCCACACGGACACACACAAACACAAACACGTGTGTGTGTGTGTGTGTGTGTGTGTGTGTGTGTGTGTGTGTGTGTGTGTGTGTGTGTGTGTGTGTGTGTGTGTGTGTGTGTGTGCGTGTATGTGTGTGTACGACTTCCTAGTTTCTGACTGTGCTGTAGGTTTTAATCCTGATAGAGCAGTGGCTATTAACATTTTTACTACCTTTAGGTATTTGTACTGCTCTTGACACCTCCCTTGCATCTTTGAATAAAATTCCCTCTCAGATTTTAAAGAAACATAAAAATATGTTTTTAGTCTTTTATTGTGTATGAATTAGTAACATTATTATAAAAGTTTTCATTATCTGACGATGCTCTCCAGGTTAAGAACCACTGTGACAGAGTGTGACACGGCATAATATAATATCTTTGGTTGTAATTTCTCAAAACAAAACTGAGCACCTCTATGGAGTTTATCGAAAGGAAGGATCAAACAGAAGAGATAATACTTCCAAACAAAAATATAATTTATTCTTATTATCAAAATGCAATTCATGTGTAACTTTTTCTTTATGATAAGTACGAATGCGAGACATGCAAATGATGTCTCATTATCATTATACTCTGAGCAGATTTCAGTGTTGTTACAGAAGAAAACCTCAATTTTGTGGTCGTATTGAATGGTATCAACACTTTTGTGACTGCATTATTCATACCGAGAACTTGTTATCAAAATCCACCAAGATGTTTCTAGTGCAAAGACTTTAAAACTAGCTATCAAAGTACTATTATACAATCGGTCAATGATTCTTCCCAGTGACTGAAAGGTGAAATCAATTAGCTTTGTTTCAGTGTTCTCTGGAAAGATTTATAATATAGGGACATGAGGCGTTAATTTACTCAAATATCAGATTTCATTAACTGCAAGTTGGTGTAAGAGAGGGCAGAAAGTGAGAGCACTGAAGACAAAAATTACATTCGTATATTCTTTCAGTCCACAAGGACCAATGGTCTCCGTTAGATTAGATTAAGAATGCTAGCATTAATAGTGCCTTGAGTCTACCATGATTATATCTGTACATTTTAGTCATTATTTTAACTGTGACTTTTTCGAATTAATGCATTTCTAGTCTTGTTGTTACACTCAGTATAACTTCTGTAGGAAATTACATCGCTCGCATCGTATCTTCAATGCTATATGTGTGTTTCCGATTATTTGTTTTGTTATGAATTAATTCTACGGACCGTTTGTGTTTAAAGCGCAAATTTCCTTTCAATCCCGTCTCGTTGATATTTAGAAAAAGTAATAATGTCCGTTCAGAAAAGCAACCTACTCACAAAGTATAACATAGTGTTGTTATGAATACTAATAAAGGTCCCAGCGGGTAACGCCTGAAGACTTACAAATGCCCACAGGAAAACAGGGGTCAATAACCTCCTTAACCTCTGTTGTATTTCATTGCTGTTTAGCATAATATACTTTAGTAAACAATCATTATATCGATAATTGTAGAGCGATGCGTTATTTTGTTAAAAGAACAGAACAAAGTGAACAAAGAACGAGATAAAAAAAAATATCCACCCAGAGTATCAAATCCGCGTCCACGATACGTCTTGTCTCGAATATCGCTCAGTGCTGCTCGAGAAGTCCGACAGGTAAGAGGTGTGGAATAGCGTCGCAAAAGTTGATTGAAACTACTATCTTTATCACTCGGGTAAATTGGTACAACACCCGTGTTTTATACTGTGAACAAGCCCTATTCGTCAACAATGGTTTTCATTTAACAGCTGAAAAGGGATAATCAACAAGCTCGAAAAAGCATGGAGGAAGAAGAACCATTCGTTGTCGTGTCGGAGAATCTAGCTGATCTCGCCCACAGGATCAAGAGCGATCTCCCCGTCTCAGCTTCCGTGAGTGGCATGTCTTGGGGGAGGTGGGGGGGGGGGGGGGGTCAGACCAAGAGAAAGTTGAGAGGCAAAAAGAGCTAATAAAAGTGAAGGGGTTAGTGGGGGAAGTAAAATATTTTATGTGGTAACACGAGAGACAAAATTGTAGAAGAGGTTTGGATAGAAAGTGAGATTATGTCGTCTGTAGTTATAGCATTCAAAAATATATTTTGTATTATAGCGATTATTATCGTCATTATTATCATTAGTATAGTATTTTTACCATTACAAATACTACTACTATCATTATCATTATCTTTATCATAATTAATATTATTATCGTTATTATCATCATTATTATTTAATATTATCGTCATCATCATCATCATTATCGTTATGTTTATCTTTTTATTGTTATTGTTATTATCCTTACTATGTCTTGTTTTGTTTTACTAAATATCATCACAATCATCATCATCATTATCAGTATTTATTATTATCATCATCATCACCATCATCATTTAGTTGAGCAGATTTTCTAGGTTTTAATTCATTTTAAAAAGTTGGTTTCGTTAATTTCTGTTCTCGTAAAGTGTATCTCATTATCAAGAATGCTGACGAATTCCCTTTTCCGTTTCAGGTCCACAACAGTATACTCATACGCGCGCGAGGTCACGCTGAGGATAACACTTTCTACACGCTGTCAAAGCACCCGAACGCCCACGTGGTGTTGCGGCTAGACCAGGTCAGAGGTAGTCCCCGGTTGTATAAGCTGCCCAGTTTTATTATAGATGGAATAATAATACTGGTTAGTTCCGTAAGATATGCATGGGGTAAAGGAAAAGGAAATTATAATAAGAAGATGGTAATGGGGGATAATCTAAATGATGTCGGGGTGATTAGGAGAGAGAGAGAGAGAGAGAGAGAGAGAGAGAGAGAGAGAGAGAGAGAGAGAGAGAGAGAGAGAGAGAGAGAGAGAGAGGGAGAGAGAGAGAATACAAGACAAGTAAACAGTAAATATAAGAGGTTTGACTTGGTGATGTAAGACAGAAGGCAAAGCAAGAGCAATGCATATCCCAATTGACTCATCGCCACAGGCCAGAAAAAATATTGCACTGCACTGCCGGAAGACTGAGCTCGACCTACTGGCGGAGGCGCTGAAGAAGACGCAGCTTCTAGACTGGCGGTCAATGCTGATATTCTTCCACGTGCCCGACTACATACATGAGGTGCTTCAGGAGCTATCAAAGACTCGGACGGGGAAAGAACTCATGAAAAAGAAGGCCATCGCCTTTACGTACCATCGGGTCACGCCGGAGGAACCTTTGAAGTAAGTAACTATAATTTATGGTAAATGCTGGTACTAACGATATTAAAGGAATAGATCAATGGGAATGGAAATGCTGGTCAGTTTTGCACATTTGAAGTAAAAGATTCAGGGATCTACACTCCTAATGTGTATTATAACTGCTTGCTATGACTGAAACACCCTATTTTTGTGTCAGTCTTGCTTCCGCATGCTTGTATTGCAATCCTCTGACGCAGGTGCAAAGCAGGCTGGCGGGTCTGCCGTCTGGGGCGAGAAGGCGTGCGTCACATGCTGGAAACGAGCAAATACCAATCGAACTCCCCCGTCGAGCCCATGCTGCACTTTCTCCGGTCTGCTCCTTCGGCCGGCGTGTACAAGGACCCCGACGCCCAAGCAGACTCGGCCATCGACGTGGCCAACCTGCCCTTCGGCGACGACCAGGAGAGGCCCATAGCATGGATCACGACCTCGGCATACGGCAACCTGGGCGTCCTGATGACGGAGGAGGAGCACCGCGGACGGGGCCTGGGCAGCCTCGTGACCCAGGTGGCCGCGGGGACGATGGACTCTCAGGGTTATGTCCCCGTCGTCTACGTTGATCCAGGCAACGTTCCATCGCTAGGAATGTTCTCGAAGTTGGCCGGGTGGGAGGAGGGCCACTGCGTCGCCTGGATGCAGCACTTCCCGGCCAGGTCGGGTGGGAGACCGCAGTGACAGAGCTCTGGCGCTTAAGGCCAATTGCCACAACTGTTTTTAACTCATTGCAGAAATGTACTTATAGAAAGCACATATTGCCCTTGATATGTGTTGCTACAGAAAATTAACAACGTAAATAGATTACACATTATACACGCATCCATTTAGTTTAGCAGTATTTTATGCGCAAATGACTGCTAGCACTTGTAAGATAATGAAATAAAATTTACCATATTATTCCTTCCGAAAAGGTTGAATTATCTTTCCTAAATATAAGATAACGAGGACCATCATTGTAGAAATTTAGAATAGATTTAGGGGATACATAAAACTGAAATTCTCTTGGTCCAAAGCATATGTCAAAGTCTCTCCCGTCTTGTCAGTCTGTCTCTATCTACCTATTATTTTTTTCTGTCTACTGTCTCTCCTCTATTTATCTAGCTAGTTATTCTTCTTCTCTCTCACTTTCTTTATATATATATATATATATATATATATATATATATATATATATATATTCATAGACACACACACGTGTGTGTGTGTGTGTGTGTGTGTGTGTGTGTGTGTGTGTGTGTGTGTGTGTGTGTGTGTGTGTGTGTGTGTGTGTGTGTGTGTGTCTGTCTATCTATCTCTCTTTCGTCATCTCCCTCGCCAGGGCTGAAATCCCTCCCTCCCTCCCTTCACCTCCGGCTTCCCCCTACCTTCTCCGGCCGAATCTTATACTCCGGCACTTTATCATACGCCGTGTCGAAGTCGTCCTTGTTCCTGATCTTCGTCCTGAAGAGGTCCAGCGCCTGCGGTGGAGGCTTGACCACCGTCAGCATGTCTTCGAGTTTGATGGTCATGCTGTAGGGAAAGGAGAGGCTGCGTGAATACCGAGTTTGCGTGATTAAGAACTGTTTAGGTTTAAGGGAGAGTCATGCTGTTATTTCGTCTGTGGGTAGGCCTACTTTAAGTTATGTATGGGATGGGAACTTAAGGAGGCATTTTGATGTCGATTATGTTATTGTTGAGTACTCCAAGAAGACGGTGACAAATTAATATAAACAAACAAATCAGCAACAATGTTTAGTAAATATATGTTGTATAATAACTTTTTAGGAATACAATAAAGTTCTGCAAGC
>NC_061823.1:4656806-4659306 GCF_019202785.1 Penaeus chinensis | reverse complement strand
TATCTGTAATAATAATAATAATAATAATAATAATAATAATAATAATAATAATAATAATAATAGTAATAATAACAATAATGATAATGACGATAACATTAATAATAATAATAACAATGATAATGATGATATTGATGATAATAATAATAATAATGATAATATTGATAATAATAATACTAAATTATAATGATAATATTGATAATTATAATAATAAATTATAATGATAATAATGATAAAATCAATGATAATAATAACAAGAATAATAATTAGAATGACGATAGTGATGATATTGATGATAATGATAATAATGATAATAATAATAACAATAATAGTAATAATAATAATAATAATAATAATAATGATAATAATAAGAAGAAGAATAACAGCAACAATAATAATTCTTATGATGATGATAATAATCATTACAATAATAACAATAATAATAATAATAATAATAATAATAATAATAATAATAATAATAAAATTGATAATGATAATAAAGATGATGATGATAATTATAATAATGATGATAATAATAACAACAACAATAATAATAATAATGATAATAACAGATAATAATAATAATAATAATAATAATAATAATAATAATAATAATAATAATAATAA
This sequence comes from Penaeus chinensis, assembly GCF_019202785.1. Classification (NCBI taxonomy): domain Eukaryota; kingdom Metazoa; phylum Arthropoda; class Malacostraca; order Decapoda; family Penaeidae; genus Penaeus; species Penaeus chinensis. The sequence goes on along the minus strand of NC_061823.1, from coordinate 4,658,682 downwards.
TAATAATAATAATAATAAAATTGATAATGATAATAAAGATGATGATGATAATTATAATAATGATGATAATAATAACAACAACAATAATAATAATAATGATAATAACAGATAATAATAATAATAATAATAATAATAATAATAATAATAATAATAATAATAATAATAATAATAATAATAATAATGATAATAACAACGACAATAAACAACAATACAACATAATAATGATAATAACAATAATAATAATAATAATAAAAATGACAATGATGATAGTTATATAAAATAATAATATCAACAATAATAGTAGTTATGACAATCATGAGGATGCCTATAATGATGATAATGGTTACAATAACGATATCAACAATGATAATATTACTAGCAATACCAACAACAACAATAACATAAAGATAACATAAAGATAACTGCTAATTCATCTACACACCACCTTCGATAAACAACCCACACCAAAATAACAAAGACCCCCCTACATATCCGCCGCAATGAAAGAAAACGGGAAAAATACCACCGTTTACCTGTCATAGATTCAAGGTATGGAAGTATGGGTAGTTTTGTTAGAAAGATTGCGTGACAGACCTTACCAACTCATGCTCCATTTGTCATGCTAGTACGGATAAGCCTGACATATCTTGATGGTGCGGCTCAGTACCTAAATCCAAGGGGGAAAATGGTGTAAATGATTAAACGAAGTTAAGGTAAAATGAGGGATATACAGATACATACATACATACACACATACTTACATACATAAATATATATATACACACAGATATACATATATACATACGCACACAAAAAACATACATACACATACACACACACACGCGCGCGCGCGTACACACACACACGAACACACACACACACACACATACACGCACACACATATATATGTGTGTGTGTTTGTGTGTGTATACATATATGTATGTATGTATGTGTATATACATACATATATGAGGGATATATGTGTGTGTATGTATATATATATACATATAAATACATAGGTATATATACACATATATATATAAATATATATATATATATATACTATTATTATATGTATCATCAGCTTTATCATTATTATCCTTATCATAATTATTGTTATTTATTATTATAATTGTTATTATTATTGTCCTCATCATTATTATCAATATTATAATTATTGTTATTATCGTTATTATTATCATTATTATTATTATCCCTGTTAATAATATTGTTATTATTGTTTTTGTTATCATTATTTTTGTTATCATTATGTTATTATTATTATTATTATTATTATTATTATTATTATTATTATTATTTTCATTATTATCATTATTACCGTCATCATCATTGTTACTATAAAAGCAATAATTATAATAATAATAATAATAATAATGATAATAATAATGATTATCATTATTATTAATATTATCGTTATTATTGCTATTATTATTAGTATTATTATTATTATCTAGTAATAATGGTAATGATGATACTAATGAAAAACATGACAACGGTAATAGCAATAATAATAATAATAATAATAATAATAATAATAATAATAATAATAATGATAATAATGATAATAAAAGTCATGATAATAATGCATTAATAATAATTATATTGATGATGATGATGATGATAATAATAATAATAATAATGATAATAACAATAATTATTATCATTATTGTAATTATAATATTATAATTATTATCATTATTATTATTATTATCAATAACAATAATAATAGTAATAATGATAATAATAATAATAATGGTAAAAAAATAATAATAATAATAGTAAAAATGATGATGATACTAATTATAATTGGAATACCAACAATAGTAATAATGATAATGACAACAAAATAATAATA
>NC_061823.1:4636806-4641806 GCF_019202785.1 Penaeus chinensis | reverse complement strand
ATATTTTGGTGAGCCAGGGTACACGTCATCCTCCTCCTTTTCCCTCTTCCCTTCTCCCTGTATCCCTTCTTTAGTATCCCTCTCCTCCACACCCTCGCAATTTTCTTCTTCTTCTCCATCTACTAATCCCTCACTCTTTCCTTCCTTCCTGCCTTCCTCCTTCATACCTCCCTCCTTCCTTCCCTCCCTCCCTTGCTCCTTACCAAAATTGCGTTCGGAACCCCGCAGCGTCGCGAGCGAGAGTTTCTTTCCCTCACGTAAACTGTCCTGCGCTTAACGTATCCTGCATGACGGTGAACTACTCTTACTATTTCCTCACTTTCTACACCGTACTAGTTTTATCTGCACGAGTTTAATTCATGTTCAGTCTGCACATAAACAAAACGCGTTGCCAGGGTCATGTAGTTTGATGAATGGCAGGATTGGGAGTGAGTAGTGACTCATCGCGTATTGCAAGAAATAGCATACTTGAAGATGATGTAAAGTATTGGTAAATATACATTGAGAGAGTGAGAGACAAACGGAAGGCGACTGAAATGGCTGTCAAATTCGCAAAGTCAGTTATGGTCAGGGAGAGTCTTACGAGGAAAGATGATTTCACAGGCAGCTGTAACGAAAACCTTACACAGGCACACGAATTCCGCAACATACAAACCACCACGCCAGACACTATCACCAAGACCATAGAATCCACTCCAGCGAACGCCATACCCACAGACACACGGAAGCGAATGACAGACCTTCACAGACGCAGCCACAGACAAAGGCAGACATCACGGGTTGATCGATCTGGCGTGTTTAAAGGGTAGGTCCCACTCGGCGGCCGTGGCTGGCTGCGAGAGAGGCTCTCTGTGAAGGCGTAAACGCGGATTATCGTACACTTGTAGAGTTTCTTGGCGGCGTTATCGTATCGCGGCTAAGCGTATCATTGTACGATCAGAAGGCACGACTACAGTACGGATTCGACTATATACTTATATCTATGATTAAGAAGATTCCGTTTTTCTCAATATTGCTTGGTTTTTGCTCAAATTCCAAATAATTAACAGGAAAAAAACGATCTTATTATCGCCATAAAAGGTAGCTTAGTTGGCACCCATGTATTTTTCTGTTACTGATGACTTAAGCTTCACGGTTTACTACAGTTAATAACCGTATGTTTGGATACTTCCCCACGCATTTGTTACCCGTCGTGCTACGTCCACCAACATATATCCGGTGAACATGCAAGGCGCTCTCACCTGCAGGGACACAGTTGTACAGATACGCGCGTTTGCACACATTACTTACCAGCCAACCCAAGAGAGTATATTCAAATGATCAAGATAAGGAATCACTCTAAATGTCTTTTTTATTAGATCAGTCTATAATCACACGATGAAATTAATTTTATATGAGTTTATAAAGACCGAAAAGATGTTCTTACGAGAACTATCCGTCCTACCAGTAAATAAAATAGGAGTCTAAAACGCCAACCAGTGGGGTCATATCCTTAAAAGACGAGACTTCTCGACCTGTCAAATCTCATCTGTGCGTGTGTCGGGAACGTAGCTTTGGCTGGCTTGTTGTCTAGGGCCTTGCCACCCCTCCCCCCCTCCACCCATCTCTCTCTCTCTCTCTCTCTCTCTCTCTCTCTCTCTCTCTCTCTCTCTCTCTCTCTCTCTCTCTCTCTCTCTCTCTCTCTCTCTCTCTCTCTCTCTCTCTCTCTCTCTCTCTCGTGCAATGAAAAGAAGTGTTTCGTACCGTAATGTAGAAGCCAGCAATTGTAGGATGATAAGTGAATATTTGAGTTATCAAATTACTTAAGAAAATAACCTTTGACATCGCACACTCTCCAAGACAGTAGAGTGTTTATTTTACAAAGAATCTGATGTACGCAGTAGAGAAAATGAGATTTGTGCATTTTTCTGTCATGTAGGTACAATCACTTTTTCTCTCGCTTTAGTTTTACACACACATAGTCGACCATCTATACATACAGACAGCTTCAACTCGAGCATCCCTTCAAATCAATGTAGTCCCCGTGATTAAACCTCGTACATAACAATGTGAGTGCATATTAGTACAGTAATCAGGTGTCTTAGCTTTGGCTTGGGGCCAGGAAAGGTCAGACGAGAGTAAGGTCATGACGTCATCGCTGGGGCGTTCTCTGAGAGCGAAGGGTGATGGGAGGGGGAAGGGAAGTGGAGGGGGAAGGGGGTGGAGGGGGAAGGGGGTGGAGGGGGAATCGGTGGGGGAAACTAAAGAGACAGAAATAGTTATTGGAGGGGAACTAAAGGGGAGAGAAATTGGTAGCGGAGGGGAGATAAATGTAGAATATTGGTATCAGAGGGGAACTTATATAAAGGGTAGATAGAGGTGTTAGGGAGATAAGGTAAAAGAGCGGTCAAATCGATAACATGATAAGGAAGGAACAAACAGAAACACGGTCGAAAGTCGAGGGATATATTTATTTGATATATGAAGCCAAAGAGAAAAAAAAAAAAAAGGTACGCAAAATAGGAAATTAAACTCAGGATTGGCAGTATTTTCCGGGTAAAAGCCCAATTGCTCACTCGTTCGACTGTAAGTAATGTTGTTCCTCACGAGATCACAGTGTAATTGGCTTCCTGTCTCCTCCTTCATGATTAACTTAAGCCTTCATTGGAGCTTTGCCTTTAGACGGAGCTCACCATGTTTTTCGAGGAATGAATAAAGAAACAGTATTATCTTTGGTGAATTTCCTAACTCTTGTCACGCTGTGCCTTATCACAGAGCCATCGCGCTCACTCCTTAACGCAAGACAAAGAGTTACGGAGAAGTAACTACGAGGATTTTGCTCCAGTGACCTCATTCAACGGGAGCGCTCGACAAAGACCTCGCTTTTGCAATAGCATTATTGGAAATCAGTCCCCTTATATGCTTTCGAAGATTTCCAAACACACGTGCGTTATAGAGGTAGATAAATGGACGAACTGATTGATTAATTAAAGGGGCACCGGGCTTTGACTGTGTTGATAATAAACATTGACAGTACCTAATATCTTCCCTACGTATATAGTGAAAGCTGGGTGGAATATCCGTAGATTTCCACATTTACGTGGCCTTTGTTTTTCTTCCCTTTTTATTTCATCCTTTCTCTTCCTTTTCGCCTTTTCTTCTTTCCTTTCTACTTCTGTATTCTATCCTCTCTCTGAACCTTTATGTTTTCCTCCTTTATCTCTTACTCTTTCCTTCTTCTTCCTGTCTCGGCCTAATTCTCAGAAAACTTTAGTCCTTCCTTAAAAACTTGGCAATTGTCTGGGTTTCTAATCATGGAGTTGGGTAATCTTCTTGTCACTTACATTACGTAGAGTTATTTGTTCTCAGCCTTGGCAGTATAGGAAACTGTACGGTTGTGTGTGTGTGTGTATGTGTGTGTGTGTGTGTGTGTGTGTGTGTGTGTGTGTGTGTGTGTGTGTGTGTGTGTGTGTGTGTGTGTGTGTGTGTGTATGTGTGTATACGTTTATATATGTGTATATATGACTGTGTGTGTATGTCCTTGTATAAGTGTTTGTATGGATTTATTTCATTCGATATTATTCATCTTCTCGTGTCACCTGCATCGCTCCTCAAGACATTCCTCTTCCAAACTTTTCCTCCAAAATGTCACGAATTGTAAGACCTCGTATGTAACTGTCAGCAGAAACAGCCTTGTAACATTTTTTTATTACTATTATTTTCTATTTTTTAAATTTATATTTCGAATCTGAAGCATTTAAGATTTTGTTAAAAATATAGGACGGCATCTCGCACTTGTGAGCGGAGGAACGAGGCTGACATATAGTCTTCTTTTCTGCCGTAAGATGGCGTGCGTTCTAGAAAAGGATATTTCCAGAGTTGACGATGAGATATTTTGTTCTTTCATGTGCATGATTTTGGACATATATCCTTGCATGGACAAATGGGAAATTACCCTCCCATACGTCACATATGATTTAAAAAGCTATTCATGTACTAGTCTACATATAATCTCGTCTTCTGCCTTTGTCACATTCACTTTGTTTTGTACGTAGACCAGTGTATATAAACTTTATGCGAATACACACGCACATCCATCCATACATACATACATACACCAACAATGATTATAATAATGACAATGATAATTGCAATAATAATAATAATAATGATAATATTAATAGTGATAAAAGTAATGATGATAATAACGATGATGATGATAATAAGAACAATAATAGTAATAATAGTAATAATAATAATAATAATAATAATAATATGATAATGATAATGATAATAATAATGACAATGAAGATATTAATAAAAAAAAATGATAACGATGATAATAATGATAATAACAACAAAATCTACAATGATAACAATCTTGATAATAATGAAAGGATACTAATTCCGTCCAGCGCCTTACCAGGTTAATAACCGGCCTCCCGCTGCGTCTTCCGAGATATATTTCACAGGACGCAAGAGTATTTCTGAGATTAATCCTTTTTCGCTGGACTTTGCACGTCGGGCTAAGGGCGGCTGCGGCTGCGGCTGCTTTTTGCCGTGATGATTTAGTTGTGTCAAATGATTATCTAAAAAAGGGTTATTATGTGGCTGGGGATTCTAGTCTTAATATGAAGTTGTGACAAATTACGAAAATGAAAGGACTTCTCTTTCCCATTTAGCCTTTTGTTTTCTTTATTTATTTTCGTTCTCACTATGTATATATATATATATATATATATATATATATGTATATATATATATATACATAGTATATATATATATATATATATATATATATATATATATGTCCATGTGTAGGGGATTTCGTTCACTTTCACCTCTGTGGGCACACACGTGTGTGTGTGTGTGTGTGTGTGTGTGTGTGTGTGTGTGTGTGTGTGTGTGCGCGCGCGCGTGTGCCCACAGAGGTGAAAGTGAACGAAATCCTCTACACATGGGCCCGCCATGGATATAAATAGGAATGTTTCGTATCGATCGCATCACAGTGAAATTATATA
>NC_061823.1:4624306-4626806 GCF_019202785.1 Penaeus chinensis | reverse complement strand
GGGAAGTGGAAACAGGATCTTCATTAAAGGTCTCCACCCAGCAGCCCGGGGCGTCCGGTCACGCGTTAAAGATGCAGTGGCGAGACACTCGGCCGGGACCGAAGCCAGACACGTCGGGACGGAAGCCCGGGGCGGTGCAGGGGTGTGAGGTGTAAGTGCGAGGTGAATGGCGTGCTGTGTGAGTTGCGTGTGCTGGAAATACGGGGATTTAATGGGGTTTTGTAGACTGAGACTGTGTGTGTGTGTGTGTGTGTGTGTGTGTGTGTGTGTGTGTGTGTGTGTGTGTGTGTGTGTGTGTGTGTGTGTGTGTGTGTGTGTGTGCGTCTGGGTCTGTGCCAATATATCTTCCACATCAACTCTGACTCATAGCTGTTGCCGGGAGCACTCTGTTCATGAATAATGAGCGCCTGCTATGAACCGGCCTGACCCACACATGCTCCCCGCCCCCCATCGCCGCACATTCCCGTTTCCTCGCCAGCTGCTCTCGTGACACGGCCCCGAGGGAGGTGTCGTGTGCGAGGGCGGAGAGCGGCTAATGATATGGGAAGGCGGGGGAGACCGAGGCGGCGTTAGGTGACCTGAAAAAAAACTATATATCAATTAGATATTTGATGAATAGGGAATGAATAAACTACGGAGATAGATTGGGTGTCGTTTACGTATTGAGAATGTTTTAGTGACAGTGAAAGGAACCAGAAACAAGGATTCTTTGTGTTAAAGAAGAATCCTGAAGATTATTTGCCGTGACTGGAATCAGATCAGGGACGCAAAGATCGTGATCAAGCCTTTTTAACGTTATGGAAATCAATGTAGCATTTTTCTTCCCCCGATGCAATTTCCAAATCAATCCAGAGCTATGACAGGGCGAATAATACATAAGAGGAAGAGACTGCAGGATTTGTGCATGCGATTTTTCAAGTGGCCCGCGCGTCTGACTTACATTTCTGAAGGAGACGCGAAGGCTTTGTCTTGGGGTTTTAAAAAGCGTCGAGCGTTGTGGCAGGTGCATTATATCTCTCGCCAGGAGTTGTTTTGTTAAGGGAAAGTTGTCCTGAAGAGAAGAAGAAAATAAGTAAATGATGATAGTATTTAGAGCTATAAGATGAAATAGATAAATAAACAATAACGGGTGTTGTCTGTTTATGTTCCTGGCTTTATACATATGCTCTGATAGTAAAAGGAAAAATAAACTACATGTTTCGTATAACCATAAAGCTGCATTAGTGGAGACTGAGCAAAATTTGTTAATCTCATTTTAGATCATTTCCGAATATAGGACAACCCATGGCAGATGTATGCGTGTTGAGCCCGCGATAAACCGACAATGAAAATTACAGACTACTGAGGCGCAAGGATTTCGAAGTTGGGTTACTTAATTGGAATCACTAGATAAAAGTGTTAGATGAGGGTAGGAAATTACCCAGTTTGAAATCATAGTTGATGATAGAAAACAGTCAAGCTGGCTAAGGTAACTGAGTACGAGTGCAGGTTATTATTTCAATTTGCTTGCTTCTTCTCACTACTCTCTAATATCTTCATTCTTCCCCTTTATTCGTGAATTCCCGGACTCCATATAATATTTAGTTATGTATTATGCCTTGTTATGTCGGACTTTCGAGTTGTATCTTAAAATGTTTAACCATTTTGTGCACATAATGCCGTCGGGATTATAAAGTCACATACATCTTTTATCCCAGAGTGTAGCTGCAGTAGTACGCACTGCACCACTCCTTGTGACGGCACAATCCGGAAATTCTACGGTGATTCTTGCCACATTTCACTTACAGGCTGCGTGTCCCGCAACGCTTTAGTATGTATGGTATATCATAAAATCCTATATTTGTTTATGCCTTTTCGCTGTTCCATATCAGTCACAAAGTTATTTAGGCAAAGAGCAAGTAGTAAAAATATGGGTGAGGTTTTATGATTCAAAATGCAGATTAAGGGCAAATATCACATTAAAATGCACTAGATGACCTTGATGTAGCATTAAGTCTCCTCTCACATACTGCGCTCCTGGCCTTGTCCTGCGACAGCGGCAACAGAACCCAATATATCGCGCATAAGCGATGAGATTGTAAACACCGTCTATATCATGGCCACCTAAATAGAGCAAACCAGCAACAACATATATATTGTAGGTCAAATAATATGTTATTTTCGATTATTGCTTTTGTGAGTCTTCTGCCCCTGTCATCGTCCTCTTGGGTAAGACCATCGAAATAGGGCATAGCCCTTCAAAATAAGTGAATATCAAGAAGCATTACAGTTCTTTTACGCTTATATCTTCATTAAGATATTGATAATATATTTCAGAATACGAATACACATTAGTGACATGCAAAATCAATTTTAAAAGAGAGTAAAGGAGAAAGAAAAAATAATACAGAAGCGGGTATTCAGTTCACAATATGTCATGTGCGTGAGCTGGATCGTTTGTCATGGTAACCCAGTAAACACAGATATCGAACGAACACTTGCGATAAATTTCGCTCATTTG
>NC_061823.1:4609306-4614306 GCF_019202785.1 Penaeus chinensis | reverse complement strand
AGATGCCAGAAGACAGCGAGGATGAGTGGCAGGCAGAAGGAAAGACGAAGGTCATGGAGCCCCAGAGTTTTCCTCTGGAGAGTTTTGCCACCGCGGGAGAGGCAGAAGCTCCCCGCGCTGCAGGATTCTCGTCGAGTCCCCACAGGAAGCGACCAAAACATGTGGAAGGCGACGACGCGAGGAAGGCCCGTCGGCACCACAGCAGGAGGGCTCCCCTCCCGCCCCTTCGAGACTATCCCGGGGCGCCCACTTATAATACACGTCCAGGTTTCATCGTGAAATCTCCAGGACACGTGCCGCTGCGCTCGGGCAAGGCGCCGGCGAGGTCGGAGCACCACAAGCGAGCTAGGCAGCTGCTCCACTCCGCGCCTGCCAGCGGGCGTCGGCCTCGCAGCTTTGTGTATGTGTGGAACGATCTATAATCTTATTACTGTAGTTCTGTCCGCTTGTCTTTCACACATGTATATAGACAGACACGTTATGGAGAATGTTTGTTTTAAAGTAGATTTTGCTAATTTTGTTCTTTATTTCTTTGTATAAGACACCTAGAAAAATGCAGCATTCTTTTTGTAATCATAGAAAATTAAGGCTGTTTGGGCACAGACACTTGATAGTGTCTGAAACTTAGTAGATGGATTCAAAATCAGGTGCAGATCTTAGGTAAGAATGTATCAAATCAGTTCAAGGAGGCCTGTGTTTGTCATCACTTTATTCCTGGAAGCTGAATTCTAGATTTGGACGCCGTGGAACATGAAGACGCTTCAACGCACTCAAAATTCACACAGCAAAACGCCAGCGGGAGAGATGTTAGCTGAGAGAGGAGTGAAATGAGCATTCGTTTAGGGGGGAGGCTGTGGTGATGCAAACCCTTCGAGGACAAACCAAGTTACGTGTCTTCAGAGCTCCTTAAAGTGGTTCCTCCTTACCCAAGAACTGTGGTCAAAAATGATTGTTAATTGCATATGGCCAATAAGAACATATGTAGTGATGTTAAACATAATTTTTTACGTTCATTGCACAAAATTCAGTTGCTAATAATGAACAGCAAGAAAATTTGTAGGATCTTATGAGATATACAAAACAAAATATGTAAAATATGCAACATGAGAAATGCATAAAAGATAATCAAAGGAATTATGAACATTTTATCCGGCTTATGGAAACACTGCATCGTGGATGAAATAATGAATGTAACATAGTTTTCCCGTAGACTTCTACGTTTTCTCTAAGGCTTCGTATGTTATATGTAGGCTGCATGAACTGGTGAAAGTCATCACTCAGTATTTTGTTTTGTGTAGACATTTTAGGTTAGATGTGTACTTTGGGACGGTACATGGAACTGGAAAGAGCGTTCTGTTCAAATTTCTTTTTATAATTATCTCTCTCTCTCTCTCTCTCTCTCTCTCTCTCTCTCTCTCTCTCTCTCTCTCTCTCTCTCTCTCTCTCTCTCTCTCTCTCTCTCTCTCTCTCTCTCACTGAATTACTATCACAGTATCCGTAGTCTGCGAGTCGGGATTCTTATTATATCCACTTTACAATAATGTGAAAAGACATTCGACTCAACTCATACAATATAGCTGGATTTAGTATCCCCTTCTGCTGCCATAAAGGTCTGGCTATCAAATCTCATCCCATTTCATCTATTAGTCATCAATATACAGTTTTATTCTATGGAAAAAAAATGTCAAGAACCAGCGGCATTAACAGCACTACATCCAAATCACTTTGCCAGGTTGTTTCTTGAGCTGACTCCGTTGCCCTCGCCTGAAGGCAGGGACATGAAGGTTAGGACTCCACGCATCGGACTCGTCTTTTGTTTCCATTTTGCACTAGCGCGGGAGTCTCGCCTGCATCCCTCAGGACACTTGGCATGTGCAAATAATATGTGTAAATAAGCTTTGTTTATACAGTAAAGGGATCTGCATTTTTATGTATGGATTTCTGTGTGTGTGTGTGTGTGTGTGTATGTGTGTGTGTGTGTGTGTGTGTGTGTGTGTGTGTGTGTGTGTGTGTGTGTGTGTGCGCTACAGGGAGTAAGCGAGGTCATAAGAAATGTATATTTTCTTACTGAATTATCTTTTTGTGTGTACACAGAACGACACTGCAAGAACTTACATTTGCACTGACGAACATATATTCCATGTTTACATCATGTAATATACTCTATTTATACATCTTTGTCAATTCCTAGATCAAATCAGGAGTACATCCTTGGCAGATTTTCTGTTTCTATATCATTCTCATGAAGCATTGCTGAATGATATGTCAGCAAAGCCCCGGGAATTATCACTCGGATGGCGGGCAGTCAACCAGTCTACCTGTTACACGTAGCTATAGACAGTTCCATTCATATCAAGTCTACTTGTCTCATTCGCATCAGATGAACTCATCCCACTGCTGTAGGATGTATTCGACCAATTCCTGTCAGATCTACATTCCTATGTGAATCTCTGCACCTTATTACTACAGGGTCTAGATTCCCCATTCTCACAGGATCCACTCAATTCCTACAAGATCTATACACTTAATTCCAGCAGGATCTTCATACCCCATTCCTGGAAGATCTAAACTACCCATTCCTACAGGATCTATACACGTCCCATTCCTACAAGATCCATACACCTCATTGCTCTAGACACCCCCTCCTTCTGCGCCACACGCTCGAGCAGGCGTCCTTCCTGGAGGCGCATCCGAGCGCAAGCGCGCCCGGGAGCCAGTCCGCTTGTAGCCTGAGTGTCGCTTCTCACTGACTCTCGTGCCCTCCGTCCCCAGGCAGGCGAGGGAGGCGGTAGACGAAGCCCCGCAAGACACGCCCCGACCGAGCACCAAGACGGGGGCGGCGACCCCTCAGCTGCCCCCGCCCCGCCCCCCGCCCCGCCCCCCACCACGCACTGCTCCCCTCGCCGCCCCTCGCCTCTCCTCACACACCTCCCCGCACTCACGACAAGTAAGATTTCTTCGCACTCGACGCGCACCTCTCGGCGTCCAGAGTGGCATGCCAGGTCCGGAGATAGTGCTTGAGTGAGGCACGCGCCGCGAGGCCTCCGCCTCTGCGCTGCTGCATGTCACTGAACATTCCTGCGTCTGATCAAGAATAGTCTAGTCATCTCTGTGCTTCACTTAAATATGCACATGCTTTTCCCTCTTTATTCTATCAGTGCCTGAAGACTGAATTTGATAGATGGACAAATACTAATTGCATTGATTAATCATTTTGATGTAAATAAACAACTAAATAAAAATGGCATAAAAAAGGCTGAATGGGACGTGGCATCCTTCTAGTCCTCAGTTCCGAAGGTCACTCAAAGTCCCGCTTCCTCCGCCCTCAGCACAGCCACGCTTCACTCTAGCCAGACCTGAAGAGCATATCCATCGGCACTCTGATTTGTGAAATATTCTGCGGATGATGCAATAAAGACCAGAGCGTCCTTCGCCCTAGCCTGCCCACTAACAAGCCCTGCCCCACCCGCAGACAGACCGGTTAGAGAACAGCGCCTCCCCCGTGTTCAACCGCGCTCCTGCCGAAGCCCCTCCACCGCGCCCCCCGACGGACAAGGAGCCGCGCTTCCCCCCCCTCCGGCAGGCGCAGCAGCAGCACGGGCAGGAGGGCCAAGGCAAGCACAACCGCAGCTCCAACAGCCCGCGCAGGTGAGCAAGATGTGACCGCGAGGCCAAGCGATGCTCGGGGAAATCAGCTGATGCGCAAGCTTTTTTAGAGCAGTAAGAGAACATGATCACTCTGCCATCGCCATCGCCATTATTAGTTTTATATAATCATCATCTTTATTATCATCATAATCATTAATGTTATTATTTGTTGTTATTATCGTTATTGTTATTGTAATCATTATTACTTATAAGTGGGCAGGATAGTCAGCATATAGTTTTTAACTTATATTTTATAATATGACAGAATCTTCTAGAATCACCTTTAACAAGCCTCCGGTAAACATTCTGCTGTCAGCAATTTTTAACATCCCTTCCCTTTTGTATTAACTGGCTTTTCTCTCTCTCCTGTTTTTCTTCTTTTTTATTCATTTCCGAATGATTTCATTCGGTCGCGATATGCTAAGCTCTCCGTCATCGGAAAGCCCCGCCCGTGCTTACGGCTTCCTTTCCCTCGCCCGCAGGTCGAGCGAGCGCGAGGGCGGGACAACCACCCTGCCCGCCATCAACCAGGCGCGCCCGCACCAGGAGGCGCCGCAGCCGCAGCCACGCGGCCGAGGAAGGCACAACGGGCGCGGGCGGCCTCGCCATCGACAGCAGCAGCAGAACTACCACCACCAGGACTACCAGGAGCGCCGCCACGACACCACCACGGACTCGGAGGTGAGCGAGCACCAGCCGCGAGGGCGCCGCCCGCCGTCGCTCACCCGGGGCGGCGGTCGACACGCCCCGCGGGACGACTCGCGGTCGCGCCAGGAGGCTGCAGCGCCGGCCTCAGCCCCGCCCAGGGACTCCTCGCAGGGGCGGCGAGGAGGGCGGCAGGGGCGGGACGGGTCTGCGGGGCCGAGCTCCTACCCCCAGGGGGACAAGCGAGGCGCAGCGGCCGCCCAGGAGCAGGAGGGCCGCACTGAAACACGTCTGAAGGGGCGAGGGCGCGCCCAGCGCCGCGGCGGCCGAGGGCGGACTCGGAAGGAGAAGCACAGCGCTCCCCCCGACGCGGCGGAGAGCGAGCAGTAGCGGGAGCGAGCTGAGCCGAGAGGAGCCGAGAGGAGCCGAACGGGAGCCGAGCGGGAGCCGAGCAGGCCCGGATCGCCGGCGCCCACACAAAAGATATCAGTGCTATGCATATTCTAGACAGCTTCTGAAGCCACAGTGTAGCCGTGGCGAGAGATGCGCCTGTGGTTCCTATCCTGTAGCGCCGCACACCGTGGCAGCTGCCAATAAAGACGGAGCCCCTTCTGCCAGCCTTTCACTATCCGCTAGAGTGAAGTCGACGTTAACTGTAAGGAGAAATAGATGCAATATACGAGGGCTACATTATTTTAATATTTTCC
>NC_061823.1:4591806-4599306 GCF_019202785.1 Penaeus chinensis | reverse complement strand
AATGTTTGCAGATCTTCCAATGCAGGTATTGTCCAGCCCTGTTATGGCGGTTTTTGTATTCATCTGGCGTTAGGATCGAGCAGCCAGAGACAAGGTGGTCAATGGTTTCTGTTTTCTCCTCACAAAACCGACATTTTGGGTCAGCACCATTGTGAAGGACATTTGGCTGATAGTTTCGAGCCATTTTCTTTATTTTACGTTCATTCTCAGTTGGTGTTAGAAGGTTGTCATTTTCAATTTCAAGACTTAATTCGCAAGAAAATTGTTTAGATTCTTTTGTAACAGAGTGTGATTTTTGACGTTTTCGGGCAAGTTAACTAATTGAAGCATCCAGTCATTTGCATTATCTAAGTACTGCGAAAGTCCTATAGTAGAGGTTTTGTACGATAGCTCCAGTTGAATCATGTCTCTTCCTCCTCTATTTCTTGGTACATTTAGTCGATCTACATCTGATTTTGGGTGATGCATTTTCTGACTAGTAAGCTGTTTCCTAATTTTGGTATCTAATCTCCTTAGTTCACTCAAATTCCAGTTGATGACATTGAAACTGTACGTTACTACCGGTATTGCAAGAGTGTTTATAGCTGTTATTCTATTTTATGAGTTCAATTCTGTTTTCATGATCGACCTTACTCTCCGTATGCATTCCTTTCTAATCTTTTCTTTCATTTTAGCGTGCTGAATACCATCTCCTTCATTAACACCAAGATATTTATAACTTCCTTCTTGATCTAGTTCCTTTATAACGGTGTCGTCATCAAGAATTATGTTGCCTGTATTAACTAGCTTTCCGCGTTTAAGTGTTGCCTTGGCACACTTGTCTAAGCCGAATTCCATGCCAATATCATCACTAAATGCTTTCACAGTTTTCAATAACCCTTCAATTTCTCCTTCATTACAAGCATATAGTTTCAGATCGTCCATATAAAAGAGATGATTTATTTTCCTGTCATTGAATTTATATCCATAACCTGTTTCATTTAGAAGTTGGGCAAGAGGTATCAGTGCCATACAAAATAGAAGAGGGGAAAGAGAGTCACCCTGAAAAATCCCACATTTGATTCGCATACCATTTGAAGATAAGATACCATTCGAGTGGGAAAGAAAAAGATTGGTTTCCCATAACGTCATAGTTGTTCTAAGGAAATTAATGAGAGAAGGTGACACTTAAACATTCCAAGACATCGTAGAATCCATGAGTGAGGAACACTATCAAAGGCTTTTCTTTAATCAATCCATACGGTACTTAAGTTCTTATAATTATTATTATTATTATCATCATAATTTTATTATTACTATTATTATTATTATTATTGTTGTTATTATTACCATTACTATTATCATCATTATTGTATAATCATTAATACCATTCTTATCGTTATTATTATTTCCATTAGTGGTAGTAGTAGTCATATTCTTATTATCATTATTATTATTATTATTATTATTATCATTATCATCATTATCTTTATTATTAATATTATAATATAATATAATAATATTATTACTATTATTATCATTATTATTATTGTTATTATTATTATGATAATTATTATTAATATTATAATATAATATAATAGTATTATTACTATTATTATCATTATTATTATTGTTATTATTATTATTATCCTTATTATTATTATCATTATTATTGTTATTATTATTATTATTATTATTATTATTATTATTATTATTATTATTATTATTATTATTATTATTATTATCATCATCATCATCATCATTATTAGTAGTAGTATTACTATTTCTCTTTTTATTACTACTGCTATTTTTAATATCACTATTATTTTTATTATTATTATTATCCTTATCCTATTATTATCATTCTCATGATGAATATAATTGTTATTATTATTATCATTATTGTTGCTATTATTACTGTTATTAATATTGTTATGATTATTATTATAATTTTCATTATGATGTTATTACATTCATCAGTATTATAATTAATAGTATTATCATTATTATTCTCCTCCATATGATCATTAATATCATTATCATTATTATTGTTACTGTCATCATTATCACCATTATTATTATTTTTATTATTGTTATCATTATCATTATTATTATCATCATCAACATTAGTAGAAGTAGTAGTAGTAGTAATAATAATAGTTGTATATTTATCATCATTATCATTGTTATTTCCATTATTTTTATTATTATTATCACTGTTTTTCTTGTTATTATCATTAGTGTTATTGTTGTAATTATTATTATCTTTGTTATCATAATTAATGATAATAATACCATTGTTTATTTTATTATCATCATTAGCATCATCATTATCATTATCTTTATTATTGCCTTTATTATCATTACTGTCATCAATATTATTATTGCCATTATTATTATTGACAATATTATTATCATTAGTATTAGTATTATTACTATCATTATTATATTTAATATCATTACTATTATTATCATAATTATGATAATAATCATTATTGTTATTATTATTATTATTATTATTATTATTATTATTATTTTTATTATTATTATTATTATTATTATTATTATTATTATTTCATTGTATTTTTTATCAATACGAATGTTATTCATTATAATTATTATCATTTTGTTATTATATCATTATTATTATTATCATTATTGTTATAATCATTATTACCATTATTATTATCATAATTTTATTATTATTATTGTTACTATTATTATTATTGTTATTATTATTATTATTATCATTATTGTTATTATTATTGTTACTTTTATTAATCATTATTATTTTTATCAATATCATTATTATTACCATTATTATTATTATCATTATTATTATCATTATTATTATTATCATTATGATTATTATTGTTGTTGTTGTTGTTGTTGTTGTTTTTGTTATAATTGATTATCATCAATAATATTGTTATTACAATTACTACCATGATGTTTTCTCGTTATTTTCTTCATTCTTATTATTCAATATTATCATTATTATCATTATCAGTATCTTTATCATCACATTATTAATATTATTACCAATGCCTTTATTACAATCATTATTTTCTTTAGCATTGCCTTTATTGTTACTATCCCTATTTTCTTTGTATTATAATTATTGTTACTACCATTATTTTTACTAATAATGATAACAATAGCACTGATGTTAGTACTACTCCTCCTACTAATAGTACTGTTTTTATCAATATCATCTTTATCATTATATTTGTTATCGCTGCTGACTTATGTTGCTTCTGTTGTTGACTATTACTCACAAAAACTAATCTTTCACTTTCTTTTTTCTCCCCATTTTGAACCAATGCATACAAGCTTCAATCATTTCTCATGTCGTTTTGATTAATCGTACGCCTATTGTGCCTTTGGTTCCCAGCGCCATCATTATTCATCTTTTCATTCTATAATGATTATCGGTCTACACTAGGTCTTTCCTGGTCTACACCTTTGTCCGTGTTCTTGGGTGTGTACTACGTAACTTTTTGGTTTTCTGTTTATGATAACGGTTATTTTCTTATTGAAAACTGTGTTTATATAATGCGTCATTTGATAAAGGGGTGTTTATTTTGTGAGGTAAATAGAGTATACTATATTATGGTTTAATGTGTTAGTTATATGTGGATAGGATTTATCTGGAGATTAAGTGATAGGCAACATCCATGTCAGTTGCATATGCATAATAGTGTGTGTGTGTGTGCGTGTGTGTGTGTGTGTGTGTGTGTGTGTGTGTGTGTGTGTGTGTGTGTGTGTGTCTCTTTCGGTATCTTACAATGAGTCGTGGTGTAGTATAGTGTAATATAACGTGGGGTGGTGTAATGTCTTGTGGTGCACTGTGGAATGATGTGGTGTGGTGTGTTGCGATAAGGTGTGGTATAGTGCAATGCAGCGTGGTGTGGTGTCATGTGGTATAGTGTGGTGTAGTATGTTTGTGTGTAGCGTAATGTATTGTGTTGTGTTGTGTTGCGTGCTGATAAACAACGTTAAAGTGATAAACAAAACAAGGCAGTAAATGGAAGTGACAGAACGCAAAATGACACCTTTTGTTTCCAGTCCTTTACCAAAAGCCGAAACAATGAACCTTGGTAAACTGTGTGTCACTTAGATGTTAAATTTAATCAATTTTATGCCCACAGTTATCCAAACAGATGATCAGGACTGTAAATCAAAATAGGTAACTAGATGAGTCATTAGACTTTTATAATATATACGTTATGCCTTAAAACTTGGCTACAGATGTGGTCACGGGGTCAACGTCAATTAGTTTATTTCACATAATTTTAGTGTCCCTTTTCCTCTTCCGCAGTAATTGGTATGTTTCCCCTCCATGTGATTTTCTTTACTTGTTCAGATTACGATTACTGGAATAATACATTTTCTAATCCTTTTCTGTTCTTTATTAATTTCAGTGTCTAGTCCAATAATCCTCTTAATATTTTGGCAGGAACTTGCAAACTCAATAAAATTGATTGCTTGCTGTGTTTTGCACATTAGCACACTTTGCAACCATTAGATTAATAAAAACGCACAATACGTGCCGTTACTACGCTTATATATATATACACTTTCCATTAACGCCATATCGCAATTTATGTAATTACACATTGTACCCTCATATTTCAAAGATGTTTGCGCGGGGTGGAATGTATGTGCCGGAACGGGCAATCTCTCCTATCATTCACGAACACGCCATTACCCCTTGTGTATGTATTAAGGACTCACCCAAGTTCTCACATTTATTTTGTATTATTTCTGCATTATAAAATACATGTGGTTAAATGAATACTATTAAATCAGGCTTGGTCGGCGTCTCTTGACATTTACACATCCTCCCCCTTCGTTTGCAACTGCAACTTGCAGAGCAGCTCAAAAGGAAGTTCTTGTAGGCAAAGAAGCTCTAGTGACCTACTGGAATGGCTGTGTGCACAAGGGGTTTAAAAGAACACTAATTGTGTGGCTTCCCTTAACCGTTCCCTCTTACCTGATGCAATGCTAGCCGCTATTTACATCAGCTGTCAATTATGGCCTAATTATACCAGGTGACACATAAAGTCGCGGTTCTCAATGATATCTGAAACCAGAATACAGGCGATGAAGTAAAAGAGAAAAAAGAACATGGAATATGACAAAATGAAAATATAACTTCCGAATATCCAAAAGTTCCAAAAAGATGGAACAGCTTCACACTCTTCTGTACTTGTCCTTAACACCCTCCTGAATGGTCAACCCGGCGTGTTGAATAGAGAGTAAAATAGCTTGACAAACCTCCCGAGAGTTCATGGTAGACTCAGCTGCCAGATGCACGACGCGCCCGTACGTCAGCGGCACATGACGAAGTCTGGGCCGAGCTGACAGTGTAGGACCTGTGCGTGTTGGTGGAGGGTCGTGCCGGGTCTGCGTCCCAGCTCTTTTCGTGTGCTGTGGTGGCCGAGGTCGTGTGCGAGGTCGTCGGGGTATATTAAAAGAGATCTCGGTCGAGTATCTACGGAGGATTCAAGAAAAGGTGGATTGAATTCGACTCGCTTGAAGGCGTTCGATATTGGGCGATTTTAATTTCCTGTTATCGATATTTCCCCCTTTTTAAGGTGGTTGGTGGGCATAGAGGGCGTCAGGATGAATATGCTACTGTTTGTTTTGTGCGCCTCCGTGGCCTCGCTTATCATATATGTGTACGAGAAAAAGAAAACAAAAAAAGAAGAATGATGGATTTAGAAATATAACCAAATGTCAATTAGTACCATGGCTTGATTTGCATACATATTATGATTTAGTATAGGTATTATATATTCAAATGAAACAAATGTCGAATCTTTGCTATGCACGGCTGTCACGCCAGTTGTTGAGTACTTAACTATTTTCAAAATTGATTGGGATTCTTTGATCTATTTGAGAAAATGATTTATTTTCAGGACGAAACTCGAAATCACGAACAAAATTTCATGAGACGTAAAGTTAAACGTTTGGAACCGAACACGAACTCCAAAAAGAAATCTTGCTCGGGAATCCACACAGCTCCAGGCGAAGTCATGCAAACAGACTCAAACAAAGTCAAGAGAAAATAAGCACATCGTCCGTGACACATTCACGACATGCATGACAGTCACCTAAACACCCCAAGTTCTTCCTGTTTAGCCGCGCTGCCTCGCTTGACTAGAAGCTTTCCAGTTCTATATTCCTTCTAAAACTTAATATTCCTTTGCCCTGTTCCTGTACATGGGTTTTTAGAGCCACCACGCTAGTCCTCTGCTTCACACTCTCACACTTTTTCCCTCTTTCTCATCTCCGTCGAAGTAGTTAATTTGCATCAAAATCAGGATTTGATATTAAATCTGATCTCATTATCTCACAAAATAAGTTGTTTTTGCTATCGCTAGAGTATGAGTTTGACCAAAAAATAAACAGGCTACCAAAACTCCTGTCTAAATTTAGTTTAAATTGTAAAATATATTAAAAATATAAGTAAAATAAAACGATAGTAAGTACGATACAAAAGGTGCCACACCGCAAACAGAGCACACCAACACCGAAAACTTTGCCATACCAGTCTTTACAAAATACAGCATTTTCTAACTAGATATCCATACCACACGAACACGCACACATTACACACACTACCTACGAACCACGCATTACCCGTTCGTAAAGCCATCGACGCCTCAATTAAGAAGTAAAAAGAAAAGAAAAAACTCGACCGCAGCAAACTACGTACGATGGCGTGGAGTGACTTCGTGGACTGGCTGGACGAGAACAAGGTCGTTCTCATTGCTGTCACCTGCTCAGGTAAGGGCGTCATTCTAGTGAGTCCGTTTTAATGACGAAAAAAAGGAGTGAAAGAGAGAGTGGATGATTTTACAAAACATGAAGTGCGACCAATTAACCATACTCACTTACAGGGTGTAATATTGATTGGTATTTCATCTTTCTATACCATAGTTACTGAGATTAATCTTTGCACTCGGTGATAAAAAGATAAAAATCTTCGTGACGGCTCTATTCTCGTTTTACGGTCATATAAAACACGAGGAAAATGAAAGCTGAATGACCAGTAATATGAAATTCCGCTTTCTCATCACACACGTCAGAGCCGGAACTCGGGAACAAGCAGGAAGTGAGGGGAAGCTGTACAAGCGTCGACCAGTCTTGTCTTACGCAAAAATTGGATTATTACAAGTCTATGGTCGAGAGAACGCTGCGAGAAAACTGAGTTCAGATTATTCTTGATTGTTCCATTGCCTTGGCTCTATCTCATAGCTAACTTTTTCTCTTTCTCTCTCTCTATTTATCTATTCATCTATCTCTTCTCTCTATCTATCTATCTATCTCTTCTCTCTCTCTCTCTCTCTTTCTCTCTCTCTCTCTCTCTCTCTCTCTCTCTCTCTCTCTCTCTCTCTCTCTCTCTCTCTCTCTCTCTCTCTCTCTCTCTCTCTCTCTCTCTCTCTCTTTCTCTCTCTCTCTTTTCACTCTCTATTTATCTATCTATCTATCTATCTATCTATCTATCTATGT
>NC_061823.1:4551806-4576806 GCF_019202785.1 Penaeus chinensis | reverse complement strand
TAATGGCGACATAAAACACCCTCGAACGCAAGCTTGTTTTCAATGCCGTTTCCGTTTCGGGATCTGCGCGTTTTGGGTTACGCCGCCGTTCCCGCCGCCGTTCCCGCCGTTTCCTTCGCTGATCTGCTGCCGTTCCTGCCTCTGCCTCTTTGTGATTTTTTCTTCTCCATCGACTTCTTCGCCCTCATAGCATTCATTTGTTTCCGTTTGTCATTTTCATTCCTGATTATCATCGTTATAAGTATTAGCATCATAATCACATTTTTTACCTTTTGATCATTTCTATTATTTTCACAAATGTCGTAATTTTTATTATTAACGTGATGATTATTATTATAGTCTTCATTATTATCATAATTATCATCGTTATCTTCCTTATCATTATTATTATCATTATCATAATTTTAACTTTTTTCTGAATTTTCATAACCTCATTCTCATTCTCATTATTGTTATTATTATTATCCTTGGGATTATCATTATCGTCATCATCATCATCATCATCATCATCATCATCATCATCATCATCATCATCATCATCATCATCATCATCATCATCATCATCATCATCATCATCATCATCAATCATCATCATCATCATCATTATTGTTATCGTGACTGTGATCGTTAATATTATTATCATTATTTTACTATTATTTTTACTATTATTATCACTATTATTTTGTTATTATCATTATTAATCTTATCATCATCATCAACGTCACAATCATCATTATCATCATTATCATCGTCACAATCATCCTTATCATCATCACAGTCATCATTATCATCATCATCATCATCACAGTCATGAATCAGGTAATTTTTTTTGACAGATACGTCAAACACTGGTTTGTCCATTGCAGAACACTTTTTTTTTTTTTTTTTTACTTTTTTTCTGAAGGAAATGTCCGAGTTTTGTGTGATTCTGGACGTATATCAAATATATATGTTTGTGTTCAGAATTATGAACATATATTTTGATCTTCATTTTCGTCTTTTTTTCTCTTATACCGTCTCCGTGAGTTCGTTCAGAATAATTCACCACCATGCGAGATATCTTTCAATCTGTCACTTAATTCATAACTCGTGCAACCACAATAGAATCGAACATTAACGGAATCATTTGAGCCTCACACAAAAGAAATACCGGAGATGCAGCCACGCGGAACGTGACGTACAGCATGGTTAAGCTAAACTCAACTTGCATTGTATTCGAACAAGGCAAAAGGAGAATCGTGGAGGCTGATCCAGTAATCCGATGCGTGCCAAACCCTGAGAATGCCAGAGAGTGACACGCTACTATGGAGGGCGTGCTGTTGTCTTGGCACTAAGGACTAAAGCCAACCTGCACAGGCAGTTAGGTATGGCATGAATCGGCTTTTTTTTTGGGGGGGGGGGGAGGGGGGATGGATGGATGGAGGATTTTGTAGGCGTAAGGTGAGGGAATCGCAGTGTGCAAGGATCCAGGTCCCGGGAGAGGGCTGTGGAAGAGACCCTGAAGGACCCTCGGCTTTCACGAAATCAAGTATCGGGAGTCGTTTGGTGCTGCTCGTAGTTTGTGAAGTGCTCTTGTTTGGACTCGCAGAAAAGTATTGAAGTTTAAAAGGATAAAATCATAATGTGGGACTGATGTATGCGCAGGCATATTTACTTCACGCACGATTTGACACTTTGCTGGGGAATATTTTTTTCAAAACATTTGTTTATGAAGATGTGTATGCATTTATATATATATTATATATATATATATATATATATATATATATACACTATATACACACACATATATGTATCTACATGTGTGTTTGTGCGTGTGTGTGCGTGCGTGCCTGTGAATGTGTGAGTGTGAGTGTGAGTGTGAGTGTGAGTGTGAGTGTGAGTGTGAGTGTGAGTGTGAGTGTGAGTGTGAGGGTGAGGGTGAGGGTGTGTGTGTGTGTGTGTGTGTGTGTGTGTGTGTGTGTGTGTGTGTGTGTGTGTGTGTGTGTGTGTGTGTGCATCATACACATACATATACACATATACACACAAACACACACAGTGATGGACCCTGTTCAGAGCCGATTGGTGAACGCTCAAGAGCAAAACAGAATTTCATCTCGCAGGAAACACTGGAAGCCACAGATGCTTGTTGCATGGCTCAACTGTCAGGGGATCGCAACTTGCATTGTTCCCTGGTGTGCAGGACTGGGAAGTTACTGCTGACCCAGGTCACAGCTGAGAAGGGACAACGAACAGATTATCAGGAATCTTGCTGAGGAAGTCGAAAGCCATTTCCTAGTAAATAACCTTCGTCCTGCCTACAAAGCCCTTGAGAAAACTGAACTTCAAGCCCTCCTCGCAGAGGACCGCAGTCTTCTCAACAAGTGGCCAGATCATCTCAGATCCTGTTGGGGTGTGAGAGCGTTAGGCTGAGTATTTTGAGCAGCTGTACCAGGTTGATCCATCAACAATTAATTTGGATGCGGGTAGTGTTGAGATTCCTTTACCAGACCCACTCATCAGCGAGGATCCACCCTCCCTGACTGAAGTCAGGATGGCAATCTCCAGGTTGAAGAGTGGTAAGGTAGCGGGTGTCTGCGGCATCCCAGCTGAACTTTTGGTGGAGAACCCATAGCGAGGGGCTTACATGCTGTCCTAGCTGCCATCTAGCAGATTGATACCATTCCCCTGACCTGCTGAGGGGTGTGGTCATCCCTCTCTGGGGGCATTACACCACTCAGTATACCAGGCAAGGTTCTCGCTCACATCCTTCTGAGCCGTATCAGAGACCACCTGCTGAGGTGTCAAAGGATGGAGCAATCTGAATTCCTTCCTGGTAAGCCCATAATATACCATATCCTGGCACTTTGAATCATTGTAGAGCGCAGACGTGAGTTCGGGCATGGGCTGCTTGCAGCTTGCATCGACCTCAAGAAGGCATTTGATACGATGCATCAAAAATCACTTTGGGAGATCCTTTGACTAAGAGGAATTGCAACAAGGATTATTGGATTAATAGCAAGCTTGTATACTGGTACTGAAAGTGCTATACAGTGTGGTGGGGGCTTGTCGAGCTTCTTCTCTGTTAGTTCAGGAGTGAGGCAAGGCTGTGTTCTTGCAATAACATGTTTCAACACTCACATGGACTGGATACTGGATTGGACTGGACTGGATACTGTCCAAAGTCACTGTGGGCAATATCAAGGTTACCGACCTTGACTTTGCTGACGATCTTGCTATTCTATTTAAGTTTGCATTTAGCAGTGAAGCACATCCCCTGGGGCTAGAGGTCTCCTGGACCAAGACCAAGATCCAGGACCTTGGGGGCCTGCTTGGAGATCGTGTTCAGTCAGTACATGCTTGCTGTGAGAACTTTGGGGTAACAGAGAGCTTTATAAACCTTGGCAGTGCAGTTCAGTGCAGGTCAGATATGGGCTGTCATACCTGGAAGTCAGGTCATGAAATCTCTCGATATGAGTATTTGGAGATGCCGGTGCATGTACAGAAGGACCAAGCTACATGTCTTCAAAGCCCTGATACTGCCAGTTTTACTATAGAGTAGTAAGGTTTGGCATTAAAATTGTACCTTAAAATCTCGTCTTGATGCCTTATGTAACAGGTCCT
Organism: Penaeus chinensis; assembly: GCF_019202785.1. Taxonomy (NCBI): domain Eukaryota; kingdom Metazoa; phylum Arthropoda; class Malacostraca; order Decapoda; family Penaeidae; genus Penaeus; species Penaeus chinensis. The sequence goes on along the minus strand of NC_061823.1, from coordinate 4,573,200 downwards.
TGTGCCGGATCATGGGGGTGCAGTTGGTAGAACCATGTGTCAAACCAACATTTAAACCGTGAGACTGGTAAAGGACCTGTTACTTGCACAATCTGTGATCACCAACTCAGGCTATACATCCACCTGGCTCGTTTCCCACCGGATGATCCTGCCCACCAGGTTGTCTCTGTTCAAAATAGCCCTGGGTGGAGGAAGTCTGTGGGACGACCTAGGAAGTCATGGCTTGGGCAGATTGGTCAAACCTGTTGTGAAGAGCTAGAGAAAGGGGAAACGAAGGGTGGATGTGGCTACACATACACTGGGTAAATCAAACTAGATACGCTAGTGGGTGAGTCTATCCTAGATATGATGGTGAGTTGAGAACCACCAACAATGATTACCTAAACAATGACGCCCCTGATGTGTGTGTGTGTGTATATGTGTGTGTGTGTGTGTGTGTATGTGTGTGTGTGTATGTGTGTGTGTGTGTGTGTATGTGTGTGTGTGTGTGTGTGTGTGTGTGTGTGTGTGTGTGTGTGTGCATACACATACATACATACATGAATACAAAGTATATGTGTGTGTGAGTACTAACATGCTGACGTCTGCATGTTGAGGTCAAAGTCGGGACGGAAAGCATATCCCCTACATCCACTTGGATGTACGACCAATAACTTTGGTGTATATATATGTGTGTGTGTGTGTGTGTGTGTGTGTGTGTGTGTGTGTGTGTGTGTGTGTATGTGTGTGTGTGTGTGTGTGTGTGTGTGTGTGTGTGTGCATACACATACATACATACATGAATACAAAGTATATGTGTGTGTGAGTACTAACATGCTGACGTCTGCATGTTGAGGTCAAAGTCGGGACGGAAAGCATATCCCCTACATCCACTTGGATGTACGACCAATAACTTTGGTGTATATATATGTGTGTGTGTGTGTGTGTGTGTGTGTGTGTGTGTGTGTGTGTGTGTGTGTGTGTGTGTGTGTGTGTGTGTATATTTCACGATTTTCTTATAGAAGTTGCGAGGCTGTGACTAAGTAGGTCATGCTAGTATACAGCATTTATCCCGTCAGTTCATGATTGTTTACTAAAGATGTTAATCTGCTCTTGTGTAATGGCAATATTCAATGTAAACTGTTCAAGTACATTTGGTAAACAACTACGAATTAGACAGGATAATTTAGACGAGACTGGAAGTTGTTATCCCTTTCCTGCTGCTTCCAGTGGCGGGCGCCGGGGCGACGCTGCTGGCACTGCGGGCGTGGCTTCAGGGACCCTCGTGCAGGAGCAAGGCGCGCCTGGACGGCAAGACGGTGGTTATCACGGGCGCCAACACGGGCATCGGCAAGGAGACGGCCAGGGACTTGGCCAAGCGAGGTGGGAAGGCGCTTATCGGTGCCTATTTATCATTCTGATCGGTGCTTCTTATCAATTCACTTCCCTCTCTCTCTGTGGAAAAGACAGCCATATGCTCCATTAATGGAGATTGATGACTTCAACCCAAAATACTCCACAACATTGCCTTGCAGGCGCCCGCGTGGTGATGCTGTGCCGCGACCTGGACAAGGCGCGGTTGGCGGCCGAGGAGATCAACAAGGAGACAGGCAGCACGGTGGGCGTGTACCACCTGGACCTCGCCTCGCTCGAGTCCATCCGCAGCACCGCCGCCGCCCTCAGGGACACGGAGCCGCAGATTCACATCCTTATCAACAATGCAGGTGAGTCTTAAGGAAATCGGGTGACAGAGAGAGAGAGACCACTTGATAGATAGCAAAATAAGTGGAAAGTCAGAGAGAAAATACTACTTGCAAGCGAGGTCGGCAATAAGAGGATGTCGTCCTCCACAGACAAAAGAAACGAATTGGAGTAATTAACAAAGATATAAACGTGGAGCCCTCCCTGCAGGCGTGATGATGTGCCCTCGCTGGGAAACGAAGGACGGCTTCGAGATGCAAATCGGGACCAACCACCTGGGCCACTTCCTCCTCACGCTGCTCCTGCTGGACCAGATGAAGGCCGCCGCTCCCTCGAGGATTGTCAACGTGTCCTCCATCGCCCACACGCGTGAGTTTGCTTCCTTTGGCTTGACCTATACATTTTAATAAAGTTTCTGCCGCTTAAGCATTTTTGGCTATTAGCAAATTCCTTTGGTTTGTCTTTGCCTCTTTCTCGTGCAGCTCTTGTATATATAATTTTCTGGATATCTCCCTAAATATTACCTTAATGTTTGAACCGTTTTTTCGTTTCTAATTGCCCATTTCGAATATTCATCATTAATCATTTCACTTCCTCCTTCATAAAACTGTTTGCACAAGTAATTTCATTCGTGGATTTATCCGTTCACATTCCCTACCGAGCAACATCCACGCAAGGAAAAGGTGCATATACCATCCTTTATATAAAGTGACAAAGTAGGCATCCTCCCACCCACTGCCCTCCCCTGCTCACACGTCTGCGTGGTCGTCTCCCACCGGCAGAGGGAAGGATGCACTGGGAAGACTTGCACTTCACTAAGTCGTACGACGCCAAGGAGGCCTACTGCCAGAGCAAATTGGCCAACGTCCTCTTCACGCGGGAACTCGCGCACAAGCTCAGAGGTAAGTGTGGCAGACAGTGCGGTTGATAGATAGGTATAGAAAGAGGGAGAGAGAAATGGAGAGAAAGAGGGAGAGAGGGGGGAGGGGGAGAGAGAGAAGGAAGAGGAAGAGGAAGAGGGAGAGAGAAAGTGAAATTAAAACATTTTTTCTTTTATAATAGTGATATATTATATTCTAGTTCTACTTATGTATTTATTTAAAACTTTTTTTATGATTGTGATTTATGTGTAACGTGGTCACCATTCATGATATATAAATGGAGTAGTTTCTTTTTCAAGAAAATGTGGCTAACAGTCTAAGGCCCTATCACACCAGCTTTTCTCCGTAATTTTTTGCGTGTCCGTCCGAATTTGAGACTTTCCGCGAGGATTGCACACGCCTCCCAGACGAAGAAGGTTGCTACCGTTTCCGTGTGATTAATTTCCGTCTTGATGTTGTGTTTCTGTGCAACTAGATTTTTTTTTTATTGAAAAATAAGATAATGTAAACATAAATTAATATTCAAGAACATTTCAAAGTTTGTTTACATATGACCTATGCTTGCTGCCTTGGTAGTGTGATAAAGTTACTCCATTTACATAGGAAAAGTTCATAACGAAACGCAAAAAGTGACGTAAAGAGTGCTAGTGTGATAGGGCCCGAAATTCAGAGCGAAAGCTAAGCGACTAAGGGTGTGGCAATGCGAAGGCGACGGCGAAGGCAAAGGAGCCAAGGGCTATTTATATATAGCAATTGATGGAGCCATTCCGACAGGGGATACGGCCGTAGAAGTCAACCTGCCCTGATACGTTGCCTATCCTTTGTAGCTAATTAGGATATCGTATGGATTTATGGGTGAGCAGGGGCATCATTAGGGGGGGGGGGGGGGAGGTGCTGGGGGGTCAATTGGCCCCTCAAGGTCTGTCTCCCCCCCCCCGCTACACCCTCAAGATCCACCCCCCTTAAATTACACCTTTATAGCTCTGGTCGTAGCATTGAAATGCTCCAAGAATAGCTCATTTAAAAAAAAAAAAAAAAAAAAAAAAAATCTTGGAAGGGCTCGCCGACCTTGCCCACCAGAAAAAGCTGAAATGACGGATCTTCAATTGTGTGGTTTATGAGAAGGGCAGTATATAGAATGTTAGAGTGCATTTCAATAATAGTTGATAACATTGAAAGGTTTAATTTTGCACAGCAGCAGTCTTGTGTTTTGTGTGATGTAGGTATAGCATTGTGCATATAACTTTTTAATAAAAGTTTAATAAAAAATTCTCAGAGGTTATATAATAGTGCATACTCCTTTTTTCACTTACTGCTTAGTTCTGATAAACTTTCGTTGAATTCGTTAGTTGTATCGGTAGTAATTTTCAAAAATTTAAGGGACCGATTCAGTTTGAGATACTGTTATCGAAAATATCTTGACTTGTGTGCGAGTCTGTTACTTTCTTATTAACACAAATTGTTTCCAGAAGCAGTTGAATATAGCAGATTTTGATAATTTAAAATCATCAGTGAATATTGTGAATGAGATTGGACCTAGCACGAATCCGTGTTAACGAGTCACGAATTCTCACAGGCGGAGTTCATGTCACTGCACAACCACAAAACCAACGATTAACAGCACAATGATTTTTGTTTCTTAAGGCTTACGGCTGATAAATCAGTGTGTACGTTTGTTTAGTAAGCCTGTGCTATTGTAAATTCTGTGTGATTAGAAAAAAAAGGTTGTTTTAGAGGACAGCTTACCAATAAATCTACGTTGCCTTCTTTTACTAGTTTGTTACAGTTTCCATGAGAAATACAGTGTATTGCAGGGATCTGAGTGATCGGGCTATTATTATTTCGTATACAGACTGGTGATATGGTTCCAGAATAATCACTGGTGACTATGGATATGCTAATGATGGCTTAAATACCATACAAGTGCAGGTAGGCAGGCTATCCAACCCCTACGGCATTCTTCTCAGCGGATGTCTTAAATTCGAATGGCCATCTCCACTCCTGCGTGTTGGCCGAAAACATTTATTGAGAGCCTTGTCTTCCTTGTGCTTTGTTGCGATGCGTCGCGAGGGGCGTAAATTCATGGATTGATAGCATAACGTCTATGATATTAAGATAAAAAACACTGGGATACATAAACAGGCAGTGCCAGAGAGAGAAAGAGACGGAGAGACAGAAAGCAATAAATAAATAAATATACTTACTGAAAGAAAAAAGACAGCTGCAATAATAAAGAGACCCTGCATATACAAGTCCCCAAACCATACTATATAACGTTCCATTCCCCCTTCCCTCAGGCACGGGAGTGACGGCCTACTCCCTCCACCCCGGTGTTGTGCAGACGGAGTTAGGTCGCCACATCCACGAGTCCGTCAACTCCTTCATCCACTGGGCCTTCCACTTCTTCGGGAAGTTCTTCTTCAAGACAGTGGTCCGCGGCGCCCAGACGACTATCTACTGCGCGGTGGACGAGTCGCTCGCCACGCAGTCGGGGAAGTATTACAGGTAAGGAATAGAGGTTTCACAATTATAGATCGCATGTGTATTCGTTATTTTATATTTCCAGGTTGTATATATTCCACTGTGTGATGTCTATAGTATTACTGCTTTCTTAGGATTTTTTTTTTTTTTTTTTTTTTTTTTTGGGGGGGGGGGTGAACATGTACAAAATTTCCAGTCTCATTCTTTTCAAGATGGCTTCAAAATTTATGTGAGGATCGACTTCAAATACCAGATCGTTCTCAATGCAGATACATTTTTTTTGGGGGGAGGGGGAGGGTGTGGGAGGGAAAGGTATGTACTAGTTTCCACTCATCCAGTGCTTCCGTTTGAATTACTTGCAAGAATTTCCAATATGCCTCTAGTACATTAAGTTATTTTTTGTTACCTTGCAGCACATGTATTTGCATTACCTTAGGTTCTTGACTTTTGCGACGCTAGCATCATGGTACAAAATGTTCATCATTACATACATATTAGTATTGAAAACGTGCAATGTATTCCAGTGACTGTGCAGAAAAGACACCACACCCGAACGGTCTGTCGGATGAGGACGCCAAACGCCTGTGGGACACGAGCGTGCAGTTAGTTGGCCTCGACCAGTATAGTGTGTAGACCAAGGTTTCTATTGATGACTTGTTACTCCTGATCATAAACGCTGCTCTTCATATCCAATATTCATGTCCTCACTCTACTTGTTCTTCCTTAAAGTAGTGTACCATTCTTTTGTTTGCATGCAAAATGGTTTTACGATGTAATGGTGGCAATAAATATCTATAATTTTTAACTAATAAAATATATAAGTTGCTTTGTTTAGTTTTCCCAGTGCATTACTCTTGTACAAACATACACACAGCGCATTCGCGATGTCATAGTAAGGGCACTCTAAAATACCTCTTAAATACAAGAACCTGACAAGCATCGCCATTCCCATTCCGGGTTGGCTCACTGGGCAGATCGCGAATGTGTTCGGGACGTCTGTCGAATGAGCGCCAGATTTGCATTTGCAATGGACATTCTCTGGACTAGTTCATGTTTTGATATATGGATATGTGAAACTCCATGCATAATGAACAGATAACTACGATTTCGTTAGTAATCGCTACTCGTGACAATCAGCAAAGACTTAAGCACACTAATGGCAAGGTGCATGGGGAGTTTTGTCAATATCGTGCAGCACATGGCCAAAGGTCTAGTTTTCAAAATTCACATTGAACTGTAACTCTACCTTACTCGACTTACTATTGATCTGTCTTGTAAACCCGAACAGCATGGAAACAAATGAAGACCTCAAATCAATCCCTGCGTTCACTTGGGCAAAGTGCACCGTGCGTTGAGCGGCAAAGCCAAGTGAACGATCGGCCTGACAAAACGTTTCGCGAGGCGTTGCAAACAGGGCGAGAGTGGGAGGTAGTTCGCTTCGCCTCGCGACCGTTTGTGAACCAAAATGGCCGCCAACTTAGAGCCTCCAAAGTAAAACTGTCTAACTGCAACATATACATCTTTTTGCCTTTCAAGTTTAGTTAGTCATTAACGTGAGTGTGAGATGGAAGTCTTGCACATTGGCTTCGAGCCCTTATTAAAGTCTCAATCCGAAAAACGACTAACAAGTCTCAATGGCAAGGAGAATTTGCTTACGATAATCAGCTGATAGGTGCCTTGCGCGTCGAAACCGTTCACTCCGAGCGGTTTGGGCCACATCGAAGTGAACGTAGGGAATATCCTTAAACATCGTTCACAGATCGAGCACATTCATTGTTCGGGCAAAATTGACAGGCAAACCAACATGAGTGCAATGTCCGCTGGACACTATTCACATGAGCGGGCATAAACGGCGGATACGAGTACAAGTGTTGAGTCATAGGCGGGTAAACGACTCGGTAAACAAGTAGTTTTCCCGTTGTTTTTTCTCCCGTAACGTTACTTTTACTGGTACCCACAGTTTTGCTCGCTTAGGTGGAGAGGCCATTACAATTACAGAAACAAACATGTTTGTCAATTCACATATTTACCTCAAATTCTTCAGTGTTTGAAGTGTGTAATGCCTTTGAGGACCTGAGCGGTAATTTGCATAGATGATGATATGCCCATTTCTCTACACAAGGAATTTTGTACGAGTTTTACATTCTCGTGAGGTTTCGGTTTAAATATTTTCAATCCAGTCGACAAAGTCTCAAGCAAGGCCATCAAGTGATACACAGAAATTACTTTCTTCTCTATTATCATTTGAGTACCATTTGTTAATCTAGTTTAACTGAATTGAATTTGGAAACAGCATTTCATTCTCTTAGATTATTTAACCTTTTTCTGTGGTTAACAGTTGTATTCATATATTCTAATCCTCTGATTTATGGGTTAGTTCTCAGATTACCAGAGGAATCCCAGATCTGGGGGATATTTGGGGGGGGATCAAAACACCACAAATCAAATAAGGTACTAATTTCTTCAATTCTTTATATCTTGAATGTATGAAAAATAGGAGATCCTTACGGATGATGATATTCATTGTCATAATCTTCACAATCAAATAACATTGAAATAACATATTTGAAGGTTGAAGAAAAGTTCAAGATACTGATAAACCATGTATTTGTGTTTGAATACCAGGTCCAATCTCACCAGGTAACAATCTCACACGCCAGGCTGGGCAGCACATGGGCACCAATTTTAAACACCACTTTGATCTTGTAAAGCATTTATACTAATCAGTAATACCTACTGGCTATGATTTAATTCTTGGGTGACTATTCTATAGATATAACTGGGGCTATTTAGCATATGTATAATAGCCCCATCACAAGCAGTTTGACAAACCACACCTTAAAATCACCGTATACCCTTGGAATTACAGATTCAAAAAAATAATTATAAAAAGAATAGAATGTGTTCAGATGTGGAATAGGCAACCCCTATCAGTCTAGACTGCGATCTTTCAGAGTTGGAAGATGTAATGCCATGTCAAATAGATTCACCTCAGCACAAATACAAAGACAAAAAAAGGAAGGACCTACATCCTCCAAGGTGTATCATTACAACCCCAACCCACAAGAGCATCCAGGCTCAGGTCATCTGCCTGTTGGGAAAGAATAAGCACCAGATTGCCCTTTGATCCCCCTACGACCTGCTATTTGTTTTTCCTGGTCCCAACCCGTGCTACCCGCCCCAAGGACAACCACACTAACTGCCACACTTGTGTTCTTGGCTCCTTGCACCGTACAAAACAATAGTAATAGTAAATCTTGGTCTATGGGGATTATTACCACAGTAAAGGATATGCCGACGTGAGGCGCCAGAAGACATAAGCAAGCCCACCCAGAATGGACTGGAAACTTGGGAAGTGTCCTAATGGCCTACTGGAATAGTTTTCCATTTAGTTATACAAAACTGGTCAGTAAAATATGTACCACTGCTGTGTTAACTTAAAAAAAAAAAAAAAAAAGTGCAGATACCATTTATATCTGCAACACATCCATATTAAATTATCAATTCTTTGAAGAATATCAAGATCGTCTGAACATATGAAAAGCTAGAATACATATTTAACTATACTATTATTCCTGTGCATGGTACATTACTTCACTGTCCAAGTGGAGAAAAAATATAGCCCTTTCAAAAAGAGGGGATTAATCATCACTGGAATGAACTTTGTATTTTTAACTTAAGATTGCTCTTGCTGCATCAAGTGTAAAATACGTTATAAAACACAAGAGTGAATCTCTCCAATAGTAAACAAAAAATACAATGCTTGGCAATGCCCCTAACCCTTTGCAGCAATGGAAACTAAAAAAAGAAAAAGTGCACCCACAACACCACAGGTGATCAGAACTTGCTGTCAAACCTTTTGGTTTTCACTTTTACATCATAGAAGACGACTTCTGATAATAACAAAGAACCAATCACAAATGTAAAAGCATGAATAGAAAAACACTTTCCTAAATGAGCAAGTCTCAACAACCGTCTGCATCACACTGATGGTTCAAAGACGATGACCTGCAAGACTTCACTGTCACTGACAACATTGCACTTTATAACTGCCACCAAAAACTGAGCAAACCTTTTGGCTTCACAACTCATTTCAATTTAACAGTCTTGTTACTCAGAATAACCAAAGCAAAGTTTACAATTCTGATAAACAAAGCCTATCAAACAATTAGCTAATAATCTTCGAGCGAATCTTTCAAAATTTCTTCCAAAGCATACATGCAAGTTGAACACTTACAACTAACAAACTTGTTCAAATTCATAAAGAGAAAATTCAGAATTTTTTTTTTTTTTTTTTTTTTTATAAATGGTCCTCACTTGTAACAGCTATCTCCCATGAAGCTTCAATTTCCAGGACATTCTACAAAAGAATATTTGTATAAAATACATCTTAATAGCAAAAGTCTTCATGGCATTCAGCTGCTCTGGCTGTGGACCTCCAACACTGTGGCCAAGGTTGGACGATAGACAATGTCAGTGAAACTCTTGCAAGTTGTGGCTGCTTCTTGTACCTCCTATTATTTTTCACTGCTTAGCCCCAGCACCCTGCAACAAATAAATAAAATCATTAGTATTTCCTTGTTTAACTGGGAAAGCAGATTAGAGCTCTAGCTTAGAGAATGGAAGGGATGAAAGGGATTATGAATATCTAAAATAATATAAATTCATCCAAATCTCCATTCAGTGGGACCTCCACAAAATATTTAGTCGTTATATTTTTTATCATAATATATTCAAATCATGAAAATGGGGAATGTATTCTTATCCTGATAATTCAAGCTAACTACTTCTGTACAAAATGCCAAATCTTACCAGCAAATAGTTACTAGTACACTGACTGAAGAAAAAAATACAAAGCCTTATATAAATACAGAAACTTTTGTATCTTCTGTACAAAATGTTACATCTCTTGACCAAAAATATTTTTTGATCTTGTGATAAATTCTTCCTAAATGACCATTCACTGTTATTCACTTATGTGAAATGTTCATATGTTGTAATTGATGCAATACTGTTTAGGGGACTGACCAAGGACCTTTCTTTTTTCTTCCCTTCAAGGATTTTAGTAAAATTTCTCCTCTTCCCTCAAACCCAAAAAATATTGTATACAAAAGCCAAATTACATTTTTTACATGATTTTCCCTTTTTTACTACTCCCCACACTTGATATATTCAAACTTTCAAGAGAATGGCTGTAATACATCCAGATTAATATAAATTCTATATCTATAACAAAGTTTCCAAAAGATTTGCTTGTTTTGAATGGGGTAAACAGATAAGATCAGGTAGGCCTTTACTCAATCCAGTCTCAGGAAGGGGGGGGGGGGGGGGGAAAAAAAAAAAAAAAAAACTTGCAAAATAAAGTGGTGCACAAACACCAAACGTGTGTACAATTAAGTACATTTTATAAAACTGGCAGTGCATGTACTTGCCACTAATGGGTTAATAAGCCATTTATCTCATATCATCCAAATCTTGTATTCTTTTTTTGAAAGGTCAGTTCCCTTTAGCATAAAACCTGTTCCCAGTATCCAGTAAAAAATCCTATCTCCTACAATTCCTATCTCTATTATGTGTCATCCTTGTCTAAACATCTCAAGTAGTGAACAACCTGTAAATAATGTATAATGTATAATGTTAAAATTTTGAAATCGTGTGGTGATACTCGCTTCATGTACTAAATGATAATTATGAAGGCATTCACAACATACACAATATAGGTTAGAAGATTCTTTGTATTTACCCTACTTTACTTGCAACTTCATCAATACCTGATGCAGGTTACCTTTCAATGTTACTAGTTTTGCACAACTAACTGTTCTTTAGTGTGCCCGACAGGTAAGTTTATGTATGATGTGTTGAAGAGGGGGAGAGAAGAGGGGGAGAGAAGAGGGGGAGAGAAGAGGGGGAGAGAAGAGGGGGAGAGAAGAGGGGGAGAGAAGAGGGGGAGAGAAGAGGGGGAGAGAAGAGGGGGAGAGAAGAGGGGGAGAGAAGAGGGGGAGAGAAGAGGGGGAGAGAAGAGGGGGAGAGAAGAGGGGGAGAGAAGAGGGGGAGAGAAGAGGGGGAGAGAAGAGGGGGAGAGAAGAGGGGGAGAGAAGAGGGGGAGAGAAGAGGGGGAGAGAAGAGGGGGAGAGAAGAGGGGGAGAGAAGAGGGGGAGAGAAGAGGGGGAGAGAAGAGGGGGAGAGAAGAGGGGGAGAGAAGAGGGGGAGAGAAGAGGGGGAGAGAAGAGGGGGAGAGAAGAGGGGGAGAGAAGAGGGGGAGAGAAGAGGGGGAGAGAAGAGGGGGAGAGAAGAGGGGGAGAGAAGAGGGGGAGAGAAGAGGGGGAGAGAAGAGGGGGAGAGAAGAGGGGGAGAGAAGAGGGGGAGGGTTGTTTTTTTTTTTTTTTTTTTTGTAAATGCACATGTCTGCAACAATCTTGTGCAAACAAGAGCATGTGTAGTGGCACTCTGAACTAATCATGAACACGTCCTGGGTATATAATTTGTTTCTTCCAAATTAAAGAGGTTCCCAAAATTTGAACTTCTATTACTCTTTTATGGATGCTATATGATACCTTAGGTGTGTATTGGAGGGGGGGTGGGGGGCTTTTTTTTTTTGGGGGGGGGGGGGCACTTGTTGCAATTACTAATCAACAAGCAGTTTTCCAGCAATAAATACATTGCAGAGAATATAATGCTTATAAAACAAAGTTACAGCCCAAAACTAAGAAAAAAATATGAGCAATATTTAAAGGTCTTAATTCTTCTGGTAATACTGTAACGTGTGTGTGCATTACCTGCAGAGTCTAATAAAACAATTCCTTATAATATGGACTGAACCAATATATTCAGTCCAATAAATTATATACAAAGTGCCACTGTAAGTGTATCTAAAGCATACATTTACTTTAGTCTCTGGTATCTCTTCAGATACAATAGATATTTATGATCATATGCACTCCTATCAGTTTACCTCATAGTTATAACATATGGTTTATTCTTGAACATTATTTAATTAATATATTTGTTCACGATGACAGGCTATTTTAGAGGAAGGATCAGCCTCTTGTTGACCCCCTCAAATAAAGTTTCTATCAAGTTTGTGTTAATTCAGACTCGGTATTAGTATCAATATTTACTGGATATACCTGATAAAACATCATTAAACCCCTGTTAGAGGATTTCCCAGTAAAAGACCTGGGATCCTTCACATTCAACTAGCTAAAGCAACAGCCTAAAAGCCGTCACAAAGATTTGGAAGGGCTTGGAAGCCATGCAGAGCAAGCAAGAAGAGGGTAAAAGTCACAACATGCAAGCAATTCATGTACAAAAGAGATCACAACTATTAGGTACTTTTTGTTACAAACCTTGATGTGTTCTAGATCATTAGTCATGAACTCATAAGAGGTGCATGTGTGGGATATGTACATAGTATGAAAATGTAAAAGAAAAATTCCACTCCTAGTGCCTTGGCATCCACACAAGAGTACTTTACGGTAAAGAGAGGAAAAGAATAATCCTGAGGAGAAGAGAAGCAGAAAAAAGAACATCAAGTATCTTTTCACATAACTGAGAATTTTTAATCATGTTTTTCTGAAAGAGAAAAAGGGTTAATTAAGAGGCAAATTGAATGCCAAACAAATTTACAGTTAGTAAACAGTAAATACCTAGAAAGTCAAAGAAAGAGGAGAGAAGGAAGACAAAACATCCAAAACGAAGAATGCAGACAGGATCTGTAACCATGCAAGAAAAGAAAAAACAAAGATATGGCCATGTGCATGCATACAAGGTTTGAAGATGGACTCCTTTGCATTCATTATTACTGTTAAAGCCTTTCAGTTACTACACTAAAAACTCCATCCATGCTCCAATTCATTTTGTACTGTAAGGGAGGGAATCTATTTATAAAAAAAAAGAAAAAAAAAAAGTGGAAGGAACAAAAAATAAAACTTTTAACTCTGCAAATCATAATTAAGTATTAAAACAATACCCACAAAAGCAACAAGCTAGGAATCTCAACTGGAGTGCATCAGTTGGCAACTGGTAACCAAAGTCACAACAACAATGCAACTGAGGAGCAATTGAAATACCTTAAGGGTCAGTGCTTTTCCCTATTAGTTTTCCCAAAAATCCCTGAAAGACAATAAAAAGGGTTAACAGTCTGCAAAGAGGCCAAAAATAAGAAAAACATCCGTGTACATAGACACCACGACTGATATCTAACAAGCTGTGGGTTAGTAATACACCTTACAAAATCATGCAACACTTAGAAAACTAGAATATCCCACAAATTGAACATAATTCATCTTATAACATTAATCTGCAAGACATATTGTGAACAGGTTTACAATTTATACTCTTACATCTGCTGACATAAAAGACTTGCCTTTGAAATCATTCCACAAGTTTAGGCCCACAAAATTCCTTTAACTTGTAAACTTGCTCAACTGAATATTGCAGGTAACTATAAAAGCAAATATACTTCCATAAACGAGGTCAACCACTTCTTCCCACATATAAAAAAAATAAAAAATAATAAAAATGATGGCCAAACTCAAGAAAGGGTTAAAAAGCACTCACATTTCTACACACTGCACAATTCCCTCTATGCAGGACTGGGGCTCTCATCAGTCAATTCTCCCAAGTGAAGAAACATCCCAGAAGCACCAAACAGTGGCAGACTGGTCATTGCTTTACTCGCTTAAGCAGGGCAATCCTTCCGCAACTGAATACTTTCACTGTTATTCCACAGAGGTACATTTTGGATAAAATCTAACTTATTTACCTATTTACTTTTTTTTCTGGTATGCTTGAAAAGCAATGACTCAAAAGCCATAATAACTTTCAAAAGATATATACATAAACTTGTATATTTAACCACTACTGCCAAATGATTCTTTGCCTAAGCATCTGAACTTTGCTTACCACTTTTTGTACCTGTTTTTGTATCAACGGCTCTGACAATTGTTCCTTCCCTACTGGTACGTCTGCTGGGAGACTTACTAGCTTTACGAGGGGAACCTCGCAGAGAAAACTGCACAGAGGGACATGCAGTTAGTGGGGTGGCAAAAGGACAGAACTTCAAAAAATGAAGTTTAAAGTTCAGGAATCAGGAGTTCTTGTTTGCAAAATCAACCAAAAAATCAAGTTTAACAAGGTATACAAAGGCCTTTCAAGAGAAAAAATAAAATGCTATACTAAGTTAATTTCATTTGCTGGAAACTTTAACCAGGGCCCAGTTCACATTGATTTGGCCATCAATTTTACTCGGCAATCACAAAAGTTTACCTGTCTCGGTAAGTGGCCTACATCATATTCACCTACAACACCATCCAGCATACTATGTAAAACTATGCTAAACCTTTAGGATATAGCATATTCTATAAAATATGTCTTCTAACTGACTGGGAAAGGAAAAAGAAAACAGAAAAAAGTAAAATAAATGATCAACACCTGATAGGCTCAGTATATACACTCTACTAAAACCACATTCAGATGATGAAGGCATTTAAGTCTTACACCAAGCATTAAAATGCTGATACATGGCACTGTTCATGCTGCTGGTGCATGAACAGCTGGGAACAATCCGCATCCCTTACCCCGCCTGCAGATCCCACGTTCAATCCCTTCTTTATGAACTCTCTAGAACGATCTTGGAATCTACTTCTACAGTTTAACAGAACCTTCAAACAGTAATCACATACTGTTATTTTGTATTAACTGTAAACTACTCCTTGAAGTATGGCAACTGAATGATTAGAAGTACTACTTCAAATACAAATAAAATGTTTAAGTACATTTTAATTCTCTCTTTCCAATCACAACTTTGAAAAATATATGTATATAAACAATCCAAAATCCAGATATTACAATCCTACTAATATTAACTTTTCATTCTGAAGCTTGTAAACAGTTTTCAATTGCCAGTTCTTCAGTTCCTTTTTAGCATCTTGTCAAGGATACCAAAAGAGAAAAAAAATCCTAACACCTCTTTCAGTAACCAACACACCATGGGCTTAACCAGTCATACCAAGCCCGTGCACTATTCACTGAGTGGCTTTGTTCTATTAATTTTGTTTACACACAAGATGGCTTAAAATTTGCTTGCCTCCAAGAATCTCAATTACTATGCTTACCTGACTCATTCCTTCAATGGCCAATATCAATGAAGTTCTAGCAATGGCTCCTTGGTGACTAAGTACTTCTGAAGCCATCTATATGTTTAAGAAAAACAGTGAACAGTGCACATATACATGCACTCCTGGTATCAATGGGTTACATGACTAGTCCTGATACCTACTTCAGGAATTTAATATACGGACAATTTTATTGATCTACATCACATTTTCTCTGATTTAATTCTTGTCAGTCTTGAGAGTAATTTTATTGAAATACCGATGATAATGCAAGGGGGGGAGAGGGGAAAAAAAAAAAAAAAAAAAAAAAAAAAATGATTTAGATGTATGCATAATTTTTCTTTTTTTATTTTGCCATACCGATATGAAAGGATACAGATTGGTCACGATGGGGAGAAAATGAATGTCTGTTCTCAAGACTTGCACAATATGTAGTATAAATACTATACACTGGCATTTTTTGGAATTTTTCCCTATTTTTATTCATT
Source organism: Penaeus chinensis (assembly GCF_019202785.1). NCBI lineage: Eukaryota > Metazoa > Arthropoda > Malacostraca > Decapoda > Penaeidae > Penaeus > Penaeus chinensis. The sequence continues at coordinate 4,557,555 of NC_061823.1, read as the reverse complement.
AAAAACTAAATCAAAACTCGTATCACACGTAATTAAAAAGCTTAGAAAAGATTCTCAGGAGGACACAAATTGTTGATTATCTAATTTTGAGAGGGAAAAAATATAACTGTCCTAATAATAATATCTTTAGCATACATCAATCCATAATAAGAATTACAATGACCAAGAAGTTTGCAAAATAAATGACAACTGTGCTAATGAACCAATCTAAAAATCATTTGAACCGTCAGGCCAATTAGAACAAGTGTGTGTATTTCCAATGACAAATCTCAGGTTAACAAGCCCATGGTGTGCATTTTGGTTTCTCTTGATGAACATGCAAACTTGACAGCTCCTTTATAACCTTTCTGAAGAAAAGGAAAAATTCAAGTTTGGAAAGCCCAATTGTCTCTTGCTTACCTTTCGCTTCTTTTTAGCTTTTTTTGCCGTTGCTCCTGACTGATCCTGAGAAAGGTTAGTGTCTGTGACTGAGGCAGAGGAAGCGGACATCAGACTGGCGGTGTCGGCACGCGAGGTGTTGTCCTGGGAGCATTAGTCAGCCAAGGTAAAGGGGAGAAGCATGCTTGGTTAAGACACCCAAACCCACCTCTTGTGTGCCCAAAGTGACCTCTTTAAAACCCTCACCTACACCACCATGACCACTACTCCACCACATCATCCATACTCCTGATAAAAATATTACAACTGACAAATGACCAGCTAAAGATTTTTAAAAGTCCATAAAAGTAAAATAAACAATTTACTTCCCATACACTTGGTATCAGTTATCAGGAATATAGTTGCAGTGCCAGGGTAAAGTCACTGACACATACATTAGTAGAAGTTAATGGCATTGATTCACCATGACATGCAAGTTCATCATTGTGCAGGAAAGAGCTCAGCCACATGGAAAAAGCTACATAAAATTTTGATATGATCAGCAACTACATCTCATAATAAAATCAGCAACCCATTCTTATAGGCAGTCTGTAAATATACAACAATATAAAAGCCTAGGCAACATTCGCAAGAGTTAAAGGCCTGCTAGTAATGTGAATGAATAGCACTGCTTGCTGAAGAAAGGCAATGAACTATTAATTCATGAGAACTAGGTAATTCACAGTTCACAGCCTGCAGGAGATTAGCAAGCGAGGCAGTACTAACTTTCCCCTTTGGTACTATATAACTGCGAACACGTGGAATATGTGCTGTTGCACACTATACAAGTGCATATTTTTACTGCCCTACGATCTTTAATATAAGCGACATTCTACTGAATAAATCCCTGCCAAATTAACAACTAAAGTATGCATATGCAAGTAGGCTCAATAAATGCATATTGATGTGCATGTGTACATCCTCCCTTTCTAAATTGTTTTTCTTAAAAAATCACAATGAAATAAGAGCAAACCAATGATCAGTTTATTAGTATTAACACAAATATGAGTGAGACTGAAAGGGTGTGCAATGTTACGAGCATGTGAATGATGTAGTGACTGTATACCTTTGATTTAAAATAAACCAGTATCACAATTTGTGACATGGACTCTACATATGAGACAAGATCCTAACAGTTATGTAACTAAAGGCCTTATTTATAGCATTTCCAGAACCCTTAACACTTTGATACACTTTGATGTGTGTTTGCCCTTTATGTGGATATTATTAGAACCTGTTGAAACATCTTTTCAGTTTGCATCAATTTGTATGCCTCTACCATGATAAATACACTCCAGACAGCTAATCTGACCATGATATTTTTCAGATATATTTCACGTAGTCTCAGATAGGAATTTACACTTTCATAAATTACAAATCTCATCGCAAGTTTCTCGATATGGAGTTCTTATACAAAAAAGGTGCATAAAATGTTTGTCTTTGTTCAGTCTATATGGGCAAAATCTTAAGTCAATCATGACGGTGGCTGGAATAACAATTTCCAACATGTCCAAGTCATATGCCACGGTACGAACTGTGGTGGGATGAAGGTCTTCAAAACCGTTCTGCAGCTGATATAATCTTACAGGCTCAAAGATATCAAAGGAAAGGCTGAGTATCCAGTAAATGCCCATGATCATTGAAATGATCCAGTTTTATGATCAGACAGAGCTTGCTCATGATGGATACGATTAGATGCAAAACCTCATGGAACTTCCATTTTTCATATGAATATTTACCATTATCATCATTATCATTATCATTATCATCATTATCGTTATCATTATCATCATTATCGTTATCATTATCATCATTATCGTTATCATTATCATCATTATCGTTATCATTATCATCATTATCGTTATCATTATCATCATCATCATTAACAATAAACTTCTGAAACTTGAAAAACAAAAAGTGGTGTGTACAACCAATAAAAGTTACCGAGTCAATGGGTACTTTTTCCATTTTATTTGAAGCTACCACAATGTTTTTCTTGTAATCAAAAATCAGTCATATTAAGTACTTCAATGGATTTCTGTGAAATTAAGAACTTTCCAAAACTTTGTATGTCAGTACAAGCTTAAAATATATTGGGTTTTGTATCGACAAAGATGCAACTTGAAATAATATATCAAAGTGTTAGGCATTTCAAAATGCTTAGAAAAAAAAAAACCTTTCCAATTGTTATTACAAACCGGTCAATTTTATAACTAAAAATAAATCTTTACTAAGCACATTCAAAGCCCATTACTTTATTACTCCCTCCCATTTCACGTTACTTCAATGTTAAGGTATGATCCTAATGTAATCCTGGAGATCTTACCAAGAGCTGACTGATCTCATCTGTGCATCAGATATTAGTGCATATACACACAATTTTCCTTCCTTTAATTCCCAACAAATGTTTATGAACGCAAAATATTAGCACATGATGATTACACTCAATCCTCAATTCACTCTAAAGTGTACTAAGACAATCCAAGCTGCTTCCTATGTGCTCTATCCACCCAAGTCCTAGCAACTCCCTGCATACTCACCCTCTCCCAGATATCCAACTTTTTTCTAGGTGTCACACAAAAACAACTACCTATGTACTCACCTCTTGACACTGTTCCTCACTGGCTGGTCCATTCATACTTGCATTCTATTGAGGAAAGAAAAATTAACATTAATCTTTTATGCAGAATTTATATATAAGCTAAAAGATAACAACTTTATTAATTTCACACACTAAACCATATACGCACACATTTATGCACACATACAACATATAAGAAGGTGGTTTCACAACTACTATGACTGCAGCGAAGCTTTCCCACTTTATTCTACTTAACCCCTTGATGACGGGTGAAGAAAAAGAAAAAAGAAAATAAAAAAAATAAAAACTATGCTCTGGAGATCAATGGCAACACGTCAGCTTTGAGCATGGGAATTTGGTACATCAAGCCAAATCACTGGCTCGTAGCGCTTTGGTGTGCTACTGCAGCATACAGCCGCATGCCACAGATCGAGCGGTTTGTTTTGACGGCTCACAGCGTGACCCGTCGGGAAGGGGTTAAAGGGCTACCCTCACTAATCAACAGGGTCATCCAACATGAAAAATCAAAAGCAGTTATGTCTATAACTGGCCAGAGAAAGTTTAAAATTCCAATACTCAAGTTTTTTTTTTTCTTTTACTTATTTGTTTACATTTTTCTTGTTTTTTTTTTACTTCAAGAAAACAAGACCTAAGAATTCAGAAACATTAAAAATATTTTAATTATTAATCAATTGTTACGAAAAGAACATTATAACTTTCTCCTCTTCATTTCTGATACTTCCTAATACCTTGTGGATGGGACTGCAAGTCATTGTACAACAATGCTTCATACATACTAAGTAAACAACTCACTCATTCCACCCCACATGTAGTGTACATCTTGAACACTACGTGGGGCCACAGATTAAATCCAAATACAACTAGGTGTCAATATGAAAGCACAGACTGGAAAGAAATTAGTAGTAACATTTTTCACTTAATTACATAAAAACTCCAATTGGTAATCCGGTATTTGCCGAAATCATGTCTTCCTCTAAAATGGTGGGGGGAGGAGGTCCTTTTCAGTTACTCACTACTTTCCTTTTGACACCTATCTGCATTCCCCGTCTGCTGCCATTCATACACGCATGCATACAGGTATACATGATATTAGCATACAGAAAATAGTGCAGCACTCCACATGGTTATATTTGATCCACTGAAAAAAACTCTTGTAGGCAGAGAACAGGAGAGACTAGGAGAAGGTACAAGGGATTAGTAAAAGGGAATTGAGAGAGGTATATGAAAAGAAATGCAAGGAAAAGCTGCTTCAGCTTAGCAATCAGATTCAGAAACACACTTGTCAAAACATACAATTATCTGACTATAGTTGGACGGGCTGAACATAATACAATCAAAATCACATTCCTGAGCTCCTGGGTATTTCTACATAAAATAACATCAATATAACATTGAAACCAAACCTTTATCTGCAGGATCCCATCTTATCATACATTACTATAAAATTTATCTGAATCAAGATGTATTGGCAACATCTGTCTATAAGTGGCTTTCCCAATATGCATCTGTGAACCAGTTTTCCTCTATTTCTGAATATAGTTGCAGCAATATCCTCATATAACTTGTAGCAATAACAAGTTAATGGTAATAATATAAGAGGACTTGACAATCTCATACTAGAAACAAAAAACAATCCTAGTACACTATAATACAAGACTGCTTGAAATGCTGTGTTTAATGCCTAAGCTTTGCATTTAATATGCAAGATAAGTAAGGATACAAAATTTTCATTACACCACCTTAAAATAGGATATTCTGACAGGCAAATGGCAAGAAACTATAGTAAATTGCAAATCAGAAGTCACAAAGCCAAAATAGACCCTATCATGCACACACAACAGCACCTCAACTTCCACATACGCATAAATCATACCTGTACTCCCCTAAATACGTGCACCCAATTCTATCAACCGAGTATTTGTGTCTTGTGTTTTGCTTCATGCGTTTGTTTGCATTTTCCTTCCCGCGTTTGCTTTGGACGTGCGCGCAAATTATTGGTCTGATAAGGGTAAGGCAAAATGCAATTCAAATTCTCCCAACATCCAATTTGAAATATGCCGTATTTAACCCCTTGGATCCTGGGAAGAAGAAGGAAGGCTCAAGACCCAGGAGAACTGATCATCAAGGATCCACTCCTTAAAGAGTGCAAAACTCTTGGAGGGTGATTAGAGTCTGTAGGTATTTAGGAAGGGACTCTTGTTTCTTGACAGTGCACATAAGTGCTTGTGTGGGCTAGCCTTACAAGCCCCTACACCTGGGAGAGTCACCACTACTTTAAGCTTAATGCCCGGATTTTAGGCTGTGTGGGGGCAGCAAAGCACCCGGATCCAATGAGTTAATCCCCATCACCAAAAACAAAAATGATATGCACATTTCAGTATGAATATGTACGCCGATACACAGTGTATATACATGTACGCCGATACACAGTGTATATACATGTACGCCGATACACAGTGTATATACATGTACGCCGATACACAGTGTATATACATGTACGCCGATACACAGTGTATATACATGTACGCCGATACACAGTGTATATACATGTACGCCGATACACAGTGTATATACATGTACGCCGATACACAGTGTATATACATGTACGCCGATACACAGTGTATATACATGTACGCCGATACACAGTGTATATACATGTACGCCGATACACAGTGTATATACATGTACGCCGATACACAGTGTATATACATGTACGCCGATACACAGTGT
>NC_061823.1:4529306-4546806 GCF_019202785.1 Penaeus chinensis | reverse complement strand
TGCAGTTTGTTGTAATATTACATTGATAATGATGTGTGTTCTAAGATTTATTGCTAAAAGCAATTGTCCTTTGCCTCTGAAAGTCTTTTAGGATATTCCCAACTCCCTTGCTATTTGGCCAATATAACTTTCATCCTCTGTTCTAGGTTATCTGGGTCTTCTTAATGATGGAATGGAATTTGCCAGGCATAATGCTTCGATAGGCCTGATGGAAGCAAGATAAGAGGACAGATCATTCCTTCTAATTGCTTGCAACAGTGATTGAACCTTAAGATCATGGGGAAATAGAACCAAGAACAAGGCTAGTGTATTACTAGATGTTTAACAACCAAAAAAGTTCCCATCATAGAGAAAAAATCATGGGACATCACTTGCGTATTAAGTTGCGTTAGTCTATTCTTCTACTGACTGGAGATATAATTTCTATTTACATGATATGTACATGCATAACACATATTTCACGTGCAGTTACAGTAGTGTACAAAATCTTTTGAAGATAAACACTTGTTAAATTTCCTTAAGTTCCAATAAAACATTGTAAGGATTGGTTTGGTGTCTATACATCAATACGCCTGTTACTAGGTAAATTGATATTCTGCATTATGAATGATTCATACAATCACCAAAAAATATACTGGGTCAAATCAAAAAGCAAAGATTTACATGCAACTTGTAGAAAAAGTCATGCAAGCAAAGGACAGAAACAGTGAGAAATAGCAGAGCAAAGCTTATAGGCATTGACCTCACTGGGTGAGCCATACAATCCTGTACATCGACAAGATTCCTACATGCAGCCTGGTGTTGGCTTCTTACCTGCAAAACTTGCTTATAACTAATTCATCTATCTGGCAGGCATTTATCCTATTAACTATCACTTTATTCCCTCATTTATATATATACATCCAGAGACCTTGTCTTGCTGTACTGCAACCATCTAGGATTCTTAACCCTACATTGCTGTACACCGAGGTCTGATGGCCCTGTTACCTACCTTGACAGAGGCTAGTTCCGTCCTTAGCTCCTCGATGAGCTGTTCCTGTTGCCGGCTGGCATCCTGCCCAACACTGACTAGTGTTCGAAGCTTGTCGTTGTCTGCACGCAGCTCCAGCAAGCCCACATCAACATCACCGCTGCCCTGTACACAATACTGGGGTCGGTCCAAGTACGTGCCAACTTTTTTTTTTTTTTCCCTAAGGAATCAAACCTTGTGCAACCTATTTCCCATTAGTTTACCTCAGATATACAACTCCCTTCTTATGAGGTTGATCATGTAAAAAGCAGCTCTTTTCTTTAGTGTAATAGCAAATCATAATGTATAACTAGACATGAAGGTATGACGATGACTCGGATATTTAATACACACAATATCTACTGGAATTATTTACTCAGAGCATTAAATACTTAAACATGATTACTCAACCACCACTGCACATGGTTTCCTTACTACTTATTAGTCTTCAAATTCCTTTCAAATACAGTTTATTAGCAATGTTTCCTCCAACTTAAAGACATATGCTATTCCTATTGATACATGAAATTAGATTTAATATAATCCCATTGAGAATCATCACTGAACATACACACTATCTTGTAGCAGCAAAAATTACCAAGATAACTAAAAAGTTCCCATGAATATTCTGAATCATGTACATCATGAAAATGGAATAAAGTAATACTAGAATACACACATAGCACTGTCCCCATAATATATCTATAAATTCACTTCATAAACAGCAATTATTATCTCTTGTTTACAAACCCATCTATAATACATTGATAACAAATACTGCTTGTGCCTAAGTGATTACATGTGCCATGTCAACAAAATACATGCACTTCCATTTGTATGGTATCCTTGCCAATATTCAGATTCAACTATTCTCACATATTACAAAAGCTACACAGCAACTGGAAGACATGCAAATTTTAATTCAAGCAAAAACATAAACATTCACATGCAGCACTTTCAAAACAATAATCCAATTATATAGGAGAATAGAGGTTCAGATCTGAATTGCTATTTCATGAGCATTATCAATACTTAATCATGAGGGTAAATCAAATTTCCCTTAAAAGACCATGATTACCTTAGCATTGTAGTATAAATCATTGTATTTTTTTAAAAGCATTAGATTATATATAAAACTAATAAATTTCACTCTCACTCACTCACTCACTCACTCACTCACTCACTCACTCACTCACTCACTCACTCACTCACTCACTCACTCACTCACTCACTCACTCACTCACTCACTCACTCACTCACTCACTCACTCACTCACTCACTCACTCACTCACTCACTCACTCACTCACTCACTCACTCACTCACTCACTCACTCACTCACAGGAACCCAAGCAATAAAAAATAAAATAAAGAAACATACACCTAACACTTCAATTTCTATTAGTCATTTACGACATGGAAAAAATAAAAATAAAAATAAAAATAAAAGGATTCCATTGCTACAACATATCCATCAAGTTGCCAATACACCTGGATTTTATGCATGAACCCTGCACCATCAGCAATAACCAAACGACACTCCAAAACCTGCACTTAAAACCCTGTCTTCTCAGTGGGTTCAACTTACCTTGGTAGCGGTCTGTGTGAGCTGCTCCTGGGCCTTCATCAGCTCCTCCTGAAGAGCTGCCTTCTCCTTTTCTTCCTTCTGTAGCTGCTCCTGCAGTTCCTTCAATTGAGACTGCATCTGCATACAAGAGAAAAAAAAAACATTCAAGTCTTTCAAGGTACACCATGCTTTTCTGCAAATAAATTATATACACACATTTCTGAATATTGTGTTGCATCAGCCTAATAGCCTTGTAATATGAGTAATGTTCTTTCAGATCCTCTTATTTCACCACTTTTTAAATATGGATGGTAATAAATATTTAATACTGCATTATTCATTTACCTATCTTATATCAACCTGAATATATGGGATAAAATTTTTAAAATTCAACCAATCATTACAAGTTTCAATTATTTTGGTTCACTAGTTGTCTTGCCTTAATTTTTTGAAGTGCAAATTTTGGCAATTATGAGATACTTTATTTAGTCCTTTATTCATACGCTTTTTACTACCAAAATATTTGTTTTATACTTTCTATACAATGGTGCATATTTTATTATCAAAATATCTACCACATGTGAATATATAAATAAATGAAATGCATGTATAAATGTATAAAAAAAATAAATATTACATACACTAGTACATACATGCATACATGCATATATAGAAAAATACTTTCAAATTTGAAAAATCAATATTGTGTGCACAAATCTTCAGTGCATTCCATTAACTACAATGTCCAATCTATATTACTGCCTTTCTGAGGTCTTACCATCCACATTCAAAACTCAACAATTGAGGCATCAATCACGCAAGACCGTTTACAACCTAAAAATGAATGGTCAAAAATGGAAGATAAAGCACCAAAAGGCAGCAGCATGCATTTCACAACACTATAAATATAAAAAACTAAAATGTGCAGTTCTAAAACATTCTAAAACAGACATCAATGCTTTTGCTAACAGGAAAGGCCCAACAAGTAATGTATATTAAAAGTTGTCAAAATAATACATTTGTCTATCCACTGTTAAACAGAAAACCTTTCCACAATTTCTACATTTGAACCTTTCCTCAATATCATGAGCCATTTTTGTATAAAGTGCAAAAGAAGTTCTGAAGAAGCATCCTCAACAAAAAGAATATGGTGAGGTTTGCTGTGTGTATTACTACAAATTTTTTTTGTAATGTAATCATTCATGTAAAACCAAGTAAAAATATCAAGCTAATTGACAAGAATGAACCTTTGACAAAAACTGAAGTCCCATTTTTTTTCTACTTTTTAAATCTAGTATCATTTACAGCTTTCTTCTTTAAGGTGGGGGGGAGGGGGGGGGCAATAACCATTCATGCCTCTTGCAGCCATGAGCCAAAGTGCAAAAGCCATTCCAGCTACAAATAAGCCACTTGCACCCTTCCAATCTTTTCAAAAAGTACCTGAGTGACTACGAGGGGCAGAGACTTCTCTATGCAATTTAACGCAAACTCCACTCCACAAACCTCTGCTGCTGCCTAGAAAAAAGTGGACAATCTCATACACAGCCAACACACAAGCCAAGCCATGACTGAAGAGTAGTTTCAGGTCTTGTTTATGATTCCAAAAGTTTATTTCAATCCAGTCACACAAAAATATACATGTATATACAAAAGGCAATTTTGAAGATTCATAAAACAAGATAGAAGTAATAAAATAATTCACTGGTTACTAGAAAGAGCATCAGTAGAGTCATATCACTCGTCCATTTATTCAATTTCATCAAAATAGAATTTAAAGCCTAACTCACTCAATTAGAAAATGGCTATTCTACATTCCAAATAAAAATAAAGCTGTATACCAAAATTTTCAAGAAACCTTAAAGATGAATTTAATGACAAGGCTTTTGACATGAAGTTTATATTACCTAGCTAATTAGCATAATGCATGTCACTCTTGACGAATTCAGCTGAAAAGGCTAGAGAAATCTTTAGCAAATTAGTAAACCTAGTAAGTTCAGATAAATTTATGTATTCCAAATGTAATATCTTTATCAGCTTTTGTTATCTTTTTTTAATTTAATTTTCTTCACAGACTACACAAGAAAAGTAATACGCGATATATAATGTTGAGAAAATTTTCAAATTCCAAGCTTGCTAGAAAAAGATCCAAAGTCACTTGAGCTGCTTGCCTCAATTCACACAAGTGAATTCCATTGGATTACATAGAAGAAAAAAAAAAGTTTAACATCAAATCAACAAGGAAGTTCCCTCAAATGAAAATAAGAATAGTGATGCTGCATTTGCTAAATTGGATAGAATAGGATAGGGGGGGAAAAAAGTCATGTTTGCCTCAATTTACTAAATGATGCTGACAAAATTAGAGGAAGGTATCAGTAATGAACAATAGACATTTGCATGGTACAATTACTGCATCCTTCCATCAAAATGTAAGCAAGGCCTAATGTAGACTAGTAACCAAAACAAGTTTTCATCATCATCATGGTACAACTATAATTTTAAAAAAATTACAAATACATTCTTTTTGTAATATTCACAGTCCAGGTTCAGTTTGCATTGCAATAATGCCATTCCTGGTATCAATAACCAATAACTTGAAGAAAGAAATAATTTGACAATTTATATATACATTTAGTTACCAGTCAGGCTACCTATAACATTCAATGACCATTGAGACACTCAAGTTGAGTGTTGAAATTCATAACAAAAAGGTACAACTTCTTTGGATGAATGCAAGCAAAACGTGCGTGATTATGAACTTACCTTCCCTGTACTATCACATCCAAAAGCTTAGTCTAAAATCCTACAATTTCTCCTTAAACCACACGTACTCACCTCCTCTGCCTGCTTGACCTTGTCTAAGGTGCCTTCTAGCTGTTTCACCTGCAGCTGGAGGTTTGCTTTGTCAGCCGTTAGTTGACGCAAGTCTTGGTCTTTCTCTGACAACCTTTTATTCCAGGTCACTTCCTCTGACTCAACAGATGCCTCTAATGATTTGAGTAAATTCTCCTGAAACATTCACAAAAAATAAAAATTATAAATAAATAACAATAAAAACAATCAAATCAGCAGTTCCACTAAAATAAAGTTATTTAATTCTAGTTTGGGTTATCTACCTACTCAAATTTTAATACTATATCAGCAATCTTGAAAACAGTCATTCATACTATCATTTAACTATTACTTACAGTATCTGCAAGAACAGTCTGATAATGGACAACTTTCTCATTGACTGCTTGGACTTCTTGTTCGAGCTCACTAACTCTCTTGCTATCACTGGCAGATGACGATCTCTTAAGATCTTCAACCTGAAAACAAAATTTTAAGTAAATTAGTGAAAATAGTAACTTTAATGTATACTTGTACACTCAGCACCCTTGGATTCGAGTATTCTAACATACCTGAGACTTAAGCTGAGCATTTTCCTTGACAAGTTTCTCAACCTGAGACTTGAGTTCTGGGTCTTCAACCTTTACTTCAACTACCTTCTCTACAACCTGTAAAGGAGAAGGAATTAAATGGTTATTTTGCTCCATCATGATTATGTAAAGTATGAAGGACATTTTGCATGACTAAAAAAATTCCTTTCTCAAACACCTTAAAATTGTAAATCTCTTATTTAAGTCTCAAAAAGGTACAATAACAATGCATTCAACACATGATAGTTTTTGGCTACTGATCTGTGAAGATGCTTATGCTTCAAATTGCATATTGAAAGCTTGCCCTTATTAAAAAAAAGAAAAAAAAAAAAAAAAAATGAATACAAATAAAATGTTTAATCTGATTATTAATAAATACTTCCTACTACACGGATTGCAATGTAGCTGCAGCTTGGTGAATAAAACTTGAGCCAATAACCCTGATAACCTTGCTATGTTCATATCCAGGGAGTAAAAGAAAAAAATTGATGTACAAAGCTTATTGCTGTACAAGAGCATTCACTTACCTTTTCAACTTCAACAACCTTTTCTACAACTTTCTCCACAACCTCTGGCTGTGGTGTCTGAGACGACTGAGTAATTACTTGTAATGCCTTCGTCTCAAATTCACTTAGGAATGCACCTTGGTCCTAGAATAAGAGACAAATGAATGTAAGAATTTTTCCTCTAATATCTATATGATACCTATACCTGAGTATCAAAATTCCAACTGTATAATAAACAAAACCATGAAATGAATTTACTGGTGATGATAAAAATCAATAAATTCCGCATCCTAGACTAAAATTTTTAAATGAAGAGCAAATTTAGTCAAAGAATCCACTGTCAAAATTGCAAAATCTTAATTTGGTACTATAAAGACAAAACCACATGTATCTATCTAACTTGTCTGTTAACTAAAAAAATCATTCCATGCTAGACAAAATTCCTGCAGTGTGACAAAAATGCCCAATGGGAGCACTACAGTTCACAATAATTCTAAAGTTTAATTTGACAGGCCTTGAAGATGTCAAGACTATCAATCATTCCCAAAGTAATTACTTTATTAGCAACCTTTTACCACCTGAATCTTGCACAATCTTACACATTTCCCTATTGCATCTAATTCTTGGGATTATTCTTTTAAATTATAACAGTTAATAATGCTACTAGCTATAGCCTATGTCATTGGATCCCTTCCATCTGGTCAGTACAGAAGTAAACTCTTTTGCAACAAAGATGTGATATGAGCAATTAGTAACAGTAAACAGACATACCAACAATGTCAACTACACTCCTCTGTATAGGCTTTAAAAATTCCAACAGTACTAGGCTTCAGTATAGTACAAACAAGAAGTCACAATCAACCATATTGCACAACAACCAAATGTATTACTAATGGAAGATAAAACAGTAACTAACCAAATATTCATTTGATTTTCCTTGTGATGCAATTTAGTGAGCAGAAATGAGATAGCAATTTAATGAACCTCCCTCCTAATTAATAACAATTTTGACACCAAAGCATTTTGAAACTTTGCCAAGACCTTTCACACTAAGCCACCAACCATATTTCCAATCTACCTGCAAACTGAATAGTATACTATGGAAAAAGGTTCACTTCAATTGAACAAACAGTATAACTTTTGAAGAGTTCTATTTTTCAAGTCCATATACAATTTTATATATATATATATTATATACATATATATATTTATATATATATAATCAAGATATCCCTCTCCCTTCCCTGGCTGGTATTATGGTCTGTACTAGTAAGTTGCAAAATCTTTAAAAAAAAAAAGTGTAAACAGCTGCACAAATGCTGTAATAATATAAACAATTAACTTTCAAAATAATCTTTCAGTGAAACTATCCCTAATCCCCTGGAATAGAATGAATACTAATAATAAATACTTTCCATTCCCCATACAAAATTCTATTACATACATTACATCCCATGTCCTCATGCTTTCTCTTGGGGGGGAGAGGAGAAAAGAGGAAAGAGGAAAGAGAGGGGGGGGGGGGGGGGGGGAGGAGAAAAGAGGAAAGAGGAAAGAGAGGGGGGGGGGGGAGGGTGAGGAGAAAAGAGGAAAGAGGAAAGAGAGGGGAAGGGGGAGGGTGAGGAGAAAAGAGGAAAGAGGAAAGAGAGGGGAAGGGGGAGGGTGAGGAGAAAAGAGGAAAGAGGAAAGAGAGGGGTGGGGGGGAGGGTGAGGAGAAAAGAGGATAGAGGAAAGAGGGGGGGGGGGGGAGGGTGAGGAGAAAAGAGGAAAGAGGAAAGAGAGGGGGGGGGGAGGGTGAGGAGAAAAGAGGAAAGAGGAAAGAGAGGGGAAGGGGGAGGGTGAGGAGAAAAGAGGAAAGAGAGGGGGGGGGGGAGGGTGAGGAGAAAAGAGGAAAGAGGAAAGAGAGGGGGGGGGGGGAGGGTGAGGAGAAAAGAGGAAAGAGAGGGTGAGGAGAAAAGAGGAAAGAGGAAAGAGAGAGGAGGGGGGGAGTGAAAAAGAGGAAAGAGGAAAGAGAGAGGAGGGGGGGAGTGAAAAAGAGGAAAGAGGAAAGAGAGAGGAGGGGGGGAGTGAAAAAGAGGAAGAGAGAGAAAGAGGAGGGGGGGAGTGAAAAAGAGGAAGAGAGAGAGAGGAGGGGGGGAGTGAAAAAGAGGAAGAGAGAGAGAGGAGGGGGGGAGTGAAAAAGAGGAAGAGAGAGAGAGGAGGGGGGGAGTGAAAAAGAGGAAGAGAGAGAGAGGAGGGGGGGAGTGAAAAAGAGGAAAGAGAGAGAGGAGGGGGGGAGTGAAAAAGAGGAAGAGAGAGAGAGAGGAGGGGGGGAGTGAAAAAGAGGAAGAGAGAGAGAGGAGGGGGGGAGTGAAAAAGAGGAAGAGAGAGAGAGGAGGGGGGGAGTGAAAAAGAGGAAGAGAGAGAGAGGAGGGGGGGAGTGAAAAAGAGGAAGAGAGAGAGAGGAGGGGGGGAGTGAAAAAGAGGAAGAGAGAGAGAGGAGGGGGGGGAGTGAAAAAGAGGAAGAGAGAGAGAGGAGGGGGGGAGTGAAAAAGAGGAAGAGAGAGAGAGGAGGGGGGGGAGTGAAAAAGAGGAAGAGAGAGAGAGGAGGGGGGGAGTGAAAAAGAGGAAGAGAGAGAGAGGAGGGGGGGAGTGAAAAAGAGGAAGAGAGAGAGAGGAGGGGGGGAGTGAAAAAGAGGAAGAGAGAGAGAGGAGGGGGGGAGTGAAAAAGAGGAAGAGAGAGAGAGGAGGGGGGGAGTGAAAAAGAGGAAGAGAGAGAGAGGAGGGGGGGAGTGAAAAAGAGGAAGAGAGAGAGAGGAGGGGGGGAGTGAAAAAGAGGAAGAGAGAGAGAGGAGGGGGGGAGTGAAAAAGAGGAAGAGAGAGAGAGGAGGGGGGGAGGGAAAAAGAGGAAGAGAGAGAGAGGAGGGGGGGAGGGAAAAAGAGGAAGAGAGAGAGAGGAGGGGGGGAGGGAAAAAGAGGAAGAGAGAGAGAGGAGGGGGGGAGGGAAAAAGAGGAAGAGAGAGAGAGGAGGGGGGGAGGGAAAAAGAGGAAGAGAGAGAGAGGAGGGGGGGAGGGAAAAAGAGGAAGAGAGAGAGAGGAGGGGGGGGAGGGAAAAAGAGGAAGAGAGAGAGAGGAGGGGGGGAGGGAAAAAGAGGAAGAGAGAGAGAGGAGGGGGGGAGGGAAAAAAGAGGAAGAGAGAGAGAGGAGGGGGGGAGGGAAAAAGAGGAAGAGAGAGAGAGGAGGGGGGGAGGGAAAAAGAGGAAGAGAGAGAGAGGAGGGGGGGAGGGAAAAAGAGGAAGAGAGAGAGAGGAGGGGGGGAGGGAAAAAGAGGAAGAGAGAGAGAGAGGAGGGGGGGAGGGAAAAAGAGGAAGAGAGAGAGAGGAGGGGGGGAGTGAAAAAGAGGAAGAGAGAGAGAGGAGGGGGGGAGGGAAAAAGAGGAAGAGAGAGAGAGGAGGGGGGGAGGGAAAAAGAGGAAGAGAGAGAGAGGGGGGGGGGAGGGAAAAAGAGAGAGAGGAGGGGGGGAGGGAAAAAGAGAAGAGAGGAGGGGGGGGGGAGGGTGAGGAGGAAAGAGGAGGGGGGGAGTGGAAAAAGAGGAAAGAGGAAAGAGGAAAGAGAGGGGTGGGGGGGAGGGTGAGGAGAAAAGAGGAAAGAGGAAGAGAGATGAGAGGAGGGGGGGAGGAAAAAAAAAATATAAATGATTCAAGACAATACCAGAAAAAGTAAAAAATCTTGCCATCAAGCTTCCTCTAAAATCACTTGCTTCAGCAGATCCACCCTCATGATGATAAATAGAAAAGGACTAGGCATATAAATGGCTTCTTGATCCAAGTGGAAATTCTTAGTTCATTTCCCATTTCTCCACTTTAACACTTAAACCTATACTGCACACACACTAAGACTATGGAGTCAATAAAATCAGATCTAAAGTGGTTCCCATTATGTACCTTTTTTTCATAAAGCTTTTGGCACACAGTTGGCTCTTTTATGATACTGTGTGTGCAAATGACTTTTGGTGTGCCATCCTGATCACAGGCCCCATCTGCTGCAACTGCTGAGGGACCACTCTCAGAGTCTACCTTTAGCTCTGTACTTGTCTGAGCATTTTCTGGTACAGATGAAGTCCCAGCCTTGGCTCCTGAGGACTTCTTTCCACGGTTTTTTCTTAGCCATTTTCAGTTGAGATGTGATGTGGTTTTCCTTTAAACCTTATTTTTATGGCATAAAAACTTTGGAATGTCTTGCACTACAGCACTTATTACCACCATTAAACAATAAACCTTTGGTAATATTCCCCTTTGACGCTGAAGAGTTCCCCTTCCGGCCACAGACACAGGGCGTCCAAACTGAGCGCAGACGCAGTGCTTCCTCTCCTCTGACTGGAGGATCAATACTTGGATCAATACAGTCCCGGCTGGCCTGCACCAGAACTCCTCATCACCTTTATGTCCTACTTACAGAAGGACCATACTTGGACATTTTCCCCTTTGAATGCCAACAAAATTAAGCCTTACATATTTTCAACATATATAGCTAGGTGGCACCTCTCTGACATTCAATGTCCCATGTAAACCTAATATAACTAGGGTGCATATATCAAAATATATTATATATATATTTCTGTTAGTGAAAAACTTGACATTACTAATACTTTAACTCTGTAATTATTTTCAAGTTTATAATGCCAAAGATTCTCCAACAAAGCCATTTAATATTCAGGGTTGTGCCACTGCAGTAGTCCTGTTGTGAACCTAGCCTGTCCCAGTGCTACGCATCAGCAGTTGTGAACTTCTGCTTTTGGTTTTCATTTATTCCTACAAGTTTGAGTTGGTAATTCCATATCAAATTCCTACTACTTTAAAGCTGACAATTTCTTGTTTATCACATGGTCTTTTCATTTTGTTAATATACAATATAATATATACCATCATCTTGTTGGTGGGAGAGTAAAAAACTAAAAATGGATACAGAAAAACAACTTCATATCAAAATAATTTGAATAAAAAAAATATAAAAGTAACTAGCCATGGAAGATAACACCTACATTCTCTTTAAGTCTACCTTCTGCTACGTTGTGGTGGTTGTGGTGTGGTTGTGGTGTGTGGTGTTGTGTGGTGTGTTGTGGTGTGTGGTGGTGTGGTGTGGTGTGGTGTGTGGTGGTGTGTGTTGGTGTGGTGGTGTGGTGTGGTGTGTGTGTGTGGTGGTGTGTGTGGTGTGGTGGTGGTGTGGTGTGTGTGTGGTGGTGTGTGTTGGTGTGTGGTGGTGTGGTGTTGTGGTGTGGTGTGTGGTGTGTGGTGTGGTGTGGTTGTGGTGTGTGGTGGTGTGGTGTGGTGTGTTGGTGGTGTGGTGTGTGGTGGTGTGGTGGTGTGTGTGGTGTGTTGGTGGTGTGTGTAGTGTGTGGTGTGTTGTGGTTGTGTGGTGGTTGGTGTGGTGTAGTGTGTGGTTGGTGTGGTGTAGTGTGTGGTGGTGTGTGTGTAGTGTGTGGTGGTTGTGGTGTAGTGTGTGGTGGTGTGGTGTGGTGTGTGGTTGGTGTGGTGTGGTGTGGTGTGGTGTGTTGTTGGTGTGTGGTGGTGTTGTGGTGTAGTGTTGGTGGTGTGTGTGTGTGTGGTGTGTTGTGGTGGTGTGGTGTAGTGTGTGGTGGTGTGGTTGTAAGTGTGTGTGGTGGTGGTGTGTGGTATAGTGTGTGGTGGTGTGTGTGTTGTGGTGGTGTGGTGTGTGTGGTGTGGTGTTGTGGTTGGTGTGTGTTGTAGTGTTGGTGGTGTGGTGTAGTGTGTGGTGGTTGTGGTGGTAGTGTGTGGTGGTGTGGTGTGGTGTGGGTGGTGTGTGTTTGTGGTGTGTTGTGTGGTGGTGTGGTGTGTTGTGTGGTGGTTGTGGTGTGTTGTGTTGGTGGTGTGGTGTAGTGTGTGGTGGTGTGGTGTTGTGTGTGTGGTGGTGTGGTTGTAGTGTGTGGTGGTGTGGTGTAGTGTGTGGTGGTGTGGTGTAGTGTTGTGGTGGTGGTGGTTGTGGTGTTGTGGTTGGTGTGTGGTGTAGTGTGTGTGTGTGGTGTGGTGTGTGGTGGTGTGGTGTGTGGTGTGGGTGGTGTGGTGTAGTGTGTGTGTGGTGTGGTGTGGTGTTGTGTGTGGTGTGTGTTGTGTGTGGTGGTGTGGTGTATAGTGTGTGGTGGTTGTGTGTGTGGTTGTGTGTGTGGTGTGGTTTAGTGTGTGTTGGTGTGGTGTGGTGTGGTGTTGTGGTGTGGTGTGTGTGGTTGTGTGGTGGTAGTGGTGTAGTGTGTTGGTGGTGTGGTTAGTGTGTGGTGGTTGTGGTGTAGTGTGGTGTGTGGTTGGTGGTGTGGTGTTGTGTGTGGTGGTGTGGTGTAGTGTGTGGTGGTGTGGTGTAGTGTGTTGGTGGTGTGGTGTGTCGGTGGTGTGGTGTGGTTGTAGGTGTGTGGTGGTGGTGTGGTGTAGTGTGTTGTGGTGTGGTGTAGTGTGTGGTGGTGTGTGGTGTAGTGTTGTGGTGGTGTGGTGTTAGTGTGTGGTGGTGTGGTGTGTTGTGTGGTGGTGTGGTGTGTGTTGTGTGTGGTGGTGTGTGGTGTGTTGTGTGGTGGTGTGGTGTTGTGTGTGGGGTGTGGTGTTAGTGTGTGGTGTGTGGTGTAGTGTGTGGTGGTGTGGTGTAGTGTGTGTGGTGTGGTGAGTGTGTGGTGGTGTGGTGTGGTGTGTGGTGGTTGGTGTAGTGTGGTGTGTGGTGTGGTGTGTGGTGGTGTGTGGTTGTGGTGTGGTGTGGTGTAGTGGTGTGGTGGTGTGGTGGTTGTTGGTGTGTGGTGGTGTGGTAGTGTGTGGTGGTGTGTGTGTGTGTGGTGGTGTGGTGTAGTGTGTGGTGGTGTGTATGTGTGTGGTGGTGTGTGTGTGGTGTGGTGTGTGGTGTTGGTGTGGTTGTGGTGTGTGGTGGTGTGGATGTAGTGTGTGGTGGTGTGGTGTAGTGTGTGGTGGTGTGGTGTCTTGTGTGTGGTTGTGGTGTAGTGTGTAGGTGGTGTGGTGTGTTGTTGTGGTGGTGTGGTGTGGTTGTGTGTGGTGTTGTGGTGTGTTGTGTGGTGGTGTGGTGTAGTGTGGTGGTGGTGTGGTGTCAGTGTGTGGTGGTGTGGTGTAGTGTGTGGTGGTGTGGTTGTTGTGGTGGTGTGGTGTGGTGTGGTGTGGTGTGTGTGGTGTGGTGTAGTGTGTGGTGGTGTGGTGTAGTGTTGGTGGTGTGGTGTAGTGTGTGGTGTGTGTGTAGTGTGTGGTGGTGTGGTGTGTTGTGTGGTGGTGTGGTGTGTTGTGTGGTGGTGTGGTGTGTTGTGTGGTGGTTGTGGTGGTGTGGTGTGTGGTGGTGTGGTGTAGTGTGTGGTGGTGTGGTGTGGTTGTGTGGTGGTTGTGTGGTGGTGTTGTGGTGTGGTGGTGTGGTGTTGTGGTGGTGTTGGTGTGGTGTGTGTGGGTGTGGTGGTGTGGTGTAGTGTGTGGTGTGTGGTGTAGTGTTGTGGTGGTGTGGTGTAGTGTGTGGTGGTGTGGTGTTGTGTGTGGTGTGGTGGTGTGTGTGGTGTGTTGTGTGTGGTGGTGTGTTGTTGTGTGGTGGTGTGGTGTGTTGTGTGGTGGTGTGGTGTAGTGTTGTGTTGGTGTGGTGTAGTGTGTGGTGGTGTGGTGTGTTGTAGTGTGTGGTGGTGTGTTTGTGGTGTGTTGGTGGTGTGGTGTGGTGTGTGGTCGGTGTGGTGTGTTGTGTTGGTGGTGTGGTGGTGTAGTGTGTGGGTGGTGTGGTGTAGTGTGTGTTGGTGTGTGGTGTGGTTGTGGTGGTGTGGTTGTTAGTGTGTGGTGGTTGTGGTGGTGTGTGTTGGTGTGGTGTAGTGTGTGGTGGTGTAGTGTGGTGTGTGGTGTGTGGTGTGTTGGTGTGTGGTGGTGTGGTGTTGGGGTGGTGTGGTGTGGTGTGTGGTGGTGGTGGTGTGGGGTGGTGTGGTGTGTGGTGGTGTGGTGGTGTGGTGGTGTGGTGTGGTGTGGGATGGTGTGGTGGTGTGGGGTTGGTGTGGTGTGTGGTGGTGTGGTAGTGTGTGGTGGTTGGTGTGGTGTGTGTTGTGTGGTGTGGTGTGGGGTGGTGTGTGGTGTGGTGGTGTGGTGTGTGGTGGTTGTGGTGGTGTGTGGTGTGTGGTGGTGTGGTGTGTGTTGTAGGGGGCCAGAAGATGAGAGAGAGAGAGAGGAGAGAGAGAGAGGGGGGGGGGGGGGAGGAAAAAGAGGAAGAGAGAGAGAGGAGGGGGGGAGGGAAAAAGAGGAAGAGAGAGAGAGGAGGGGGGGAGGGAAAAAGAGGAAGAGAGAGAGAGAGAGGAGAGGAGGGGGGGGAGTGAAAAAGAGGAAGAGAGAGAGAGGAGGGGGGGGAGGGAAAAAGAGGAAGAGAGAGAGAGGAGGGGGGGAGAGGAAAAAAGAGGAAGAGAGAGAGAGGAGGGGGGGAGGGAAAAAGAGGAAGAGAGAGAGAGGAGGGGGGGGGGAGGGAAAAAGAGGAAGAGAGAGAGAGGTGGGGGGATGGGAAAAAAGAGGAAGAGAGAGAGAGGAGGGTGGGGAGGGGAAAAAGAGGAAGAGAGAGAGAGGAGGGGGGGAGGGAAAAAGAGGAAGAGAGAGAGAGGAGGGGGGGAGGGAAAAAGAGGAAGAGAGAGAGAGAGGAGGGGGGGAGGGAAAAAGAGGAAGAGAGAGAGAGGAGGGGGGGAGTGAAAAAGAGGAAGAGAGAGAGAGGAGGGGGGGAGGGAAAAAGAGGAAGAGAGAGAGAGAGGAGGGGGGGAGGGAAAAAGAGGAAGAGAGAGAGAGAGGAGGGGGGGAGGGAAAAAGAGAGAGAGGAGGGGGGGGGAGGGAAAAAGAGAGAGAGGAGGGGGGGGGGAGGGAAAAAGAGAGAGAGGAGGGGGGGGGGAGGGAAAAAGAGAGAGAGGAGGGGGGGGGGAGGGAAAAAGAGAGAGAGGAGGGGGGGGGAGGGAAAAAGAGAGAGAGGAGGGGGGGGGAGGGAAAAAGAGAGAGAGGGGGGGGGGGAGGGAAAAAGAGAGAGAGGAGGGGGGGGGAGGGAAAAAGAGAGAGAGGAGGGGGGGAGGGAAAAAGAGAGAGAGAGGAGGGGGGGAGGGAAAAAGAGAGAGAGAGAGGAGGGGGGGAGGGAAAAAGAGAGAGAGAGAGGAGGGGGGGAGGGAAAAAGAGAGAGAGAGAGGAGGGGGGGAGGGAAAAAGAGAGAGAGAGAGGAGGGGGGGAGGGAAAAAGAGAGAGAGAGAGGAGGGGGGGAGGGAAAAAGAGAGAGAGAGGAGGGGGGGAGGGAAAAAGAGAGAGAGAGAGGAGGGGGGGAGGGAAAAAGAGAGAGAGAGGAGGGGGGGAGGGAAAAGAGAGAGAGAGGAGGGGGGGAGGGAAAAAGAGAGAGAGAGGAGGGGGGGAGGGAAAAAGAGAGAGAGAGGAGGGGGGGAGGGAAAAAGAGAGAGAGAGGAGGGGGGGAGGGAAAAAGAGAGAGAGAGGAGGGGGGGAGGGAAAAAGAGAGAGAGAGGAGGGGGGGAGGGAAAAAGAGAGAGAGAGGAGGGGGGGAGGGAAAAAGAGAGAGAGAGGAGGGGGGGAGGGAAAAAGAGAGAGAGAGGAGGGGGGGAGGGAAAAAGAGAGAGAGAGGAGGGGGGGAGGGAAAAAGAGAGAGAGAGGAGGGGGGGAGGGAAAAAGAGAGAGAGAGAGGAGGGGGGGAGGGAAAAAGAGAGAGAGGAGAGGGGGGGAGGGAAAAAGAGAGAGAGGAGGGGGGGAGGGAAAAAGAGAGAGAGGAGGGGGGGAGGGAAAAAGAGAGAGAGGAGGGGGGGAGGGAAAAAGAGAGAGAGGAGGGGGGGAGGGAAAAAGAGAGAGAGGAGGGGGGGAGGGAAAAAGAGAGAGAGGAGGGGGGGAGGGAAAAAGAGAGGGGGGAGTTGGAAAGAGGGAGGGAGGAGACCGGGAGGGAGGAATGGATGAGGCACTAGAAAGAATAGAAAACATGAAATGGAGGAGGAAAAAATATAAATGATTCAAGACAATACCAGAAAAAGTAAAAATCTTGCCATCAAGCTTCCCTCTAAAATCACTTGCTTCAGCAGATCCACCCTCATGATGATAAATAGAAAAGGACTAGGCATATAAATGGCTTCTTGATCCAAGTGGAAAATTCTTAGTTCATTTCCCATTTCTCCACTTTAACACTTAAACCTATACTGCACACACACTAAGACTATGGAGTCAATAAAATCAGATCTAAAGTGGTTCCCATTATGTACCTTTTTTTCATAAAGCTTTTGGCACACAGTTGGCTCTTTTATGATACTGTGTGTGCAAATGACTTTTGGTGTGCCATCCTGATCACAGGCCCCATCTGCTGCAACTGCTGAGGGACCACTCTCAGAGTCTACCTTTAGCTCTGTACTTGTCTGAGCATTTTCTGGTACAGATGAAGTCCCAGCCTTGGCTCCTGAGGACTTCTTTCCACGGTTCTTCTTCTTAGCCATTTTCAGTTGAGATGTGATGTGGTTTTCCTTTAAACCTTATTTTTATGGCATAAAAACTTTGGAATGTCTTGCACTACAGCACTTATTACCACCATTAAACAATAAACCTTTGGTAATATTCCCCTTTTGAAGCTGACAGAGTTCCCCCTTCCTGCACCAAACACCGGGCAGTCCCAACTGAGGCCGACGCAGTGCTTCCTCTCCTCTGACTGGAGGATCAATACTTGGATCAATACAGTCCCCGGCTGGCCCTGCACCAGAACTCCTCATCACCTTTATGTCCTACTTACAGAAGGACCATACTTGGACATTTTCCCCTTTGAATGCCAACAAAATTAAGCCTTACATATTTTCAACATATATAGCTAGGTGGCACCTCTCTGACATTCAATGTCCCCATGTAAACATAATATAACTAGGGTGCATATATCAAAATATATATATATATATTTCTGTTAGTGAAAAACTTGACATTACTAATACTTTAACTCTGTAATTATTTTCAAGTTTATAATGCCAAAGATTCTCCAACAAAGCCATTTAATATTCAGGGTTGTGCCACT
>NC_061823.1:4491806-4524306 GCF_019202785.1 Penaeus chinensis | reverse complement strand
AGGGGTACATGAGGGTGTTCAATCCCACTGGAATTAACTTCACTCCCCTGAGATTCCCCCCAACCCCCAAGTTGTGAAGCCATTATCTTTTCATTTATCTAATTCCTTGCCTGCAACTACATCTCCCCCCCCCCCCCACACCAAGAAGTTCAACTCTGAATTTTTCTTCAAATTCTAGCCCTGCTGGAGTGTAGATTGCAATACTAAATTGGTATGTCATGTTGCCCCTAACAGTATGATGGATTGGACAGCACTGCAAAGTCAGTAAGAAATTTATTGACACTTTTCTTCTGCTCACCTTCTAACCAAGTGCTTGACAGCTTTTAAGGCTGTACAGAGGATGTGGCTTACACATACAGAACAAAGTGATCATTATTGAAAAAACAGACAAAATGGGTAATTTTAGGTAGAACCCTCTCAAAACATCAAAGGAGGTGCTTTGCATGCCTACAGAAACCCTCTGAAGAATAAAAGTTATCAAATATGCAAAATTAATTAATTTAGAAAATCAGCACATTAATCTGATAATCTCAAAGATATAAAACTTCTAATGCTTCCCAGACTAAGATATTCAAAATTACTAGAAAAAGGTACCATTTTATGTAAAAATGTGAACATAGTAAAATAATTTAAATACAACACTCCAGCATACAACAATGATTATAGAAAAAAAAAAAGGGGGGGGGGGACAGTTCTAGGCAGTATATATATACCATTGGGTAAAATGATGTCCTTAAACACAGGGATGTAGGTAAAGGGGGCAAAAATAAATGACTTGGGGATATAAAAAATCAAGGAGGAGGAAAATGGAGGAGAAAAAGTAATGGTACACAGAAACCAAATGTATGAAGAAAATTACAATGAATTATAGCCTTCATAAGAACATCTTTCCCAAAACATCATCATCTTAAAAGTAACTCAACAATCACAGCCAGGGTAAGGCAAGTTTATGCATACTGTTATTGATACCTAGTGTTATCGATCACAGGTTCCTAATGCCGGACAGTAAAGCTTCTGCTAATGGTCAAGCCTAAATCACTGCTGCTTCTCCACCATCCATCAATTACAAATGTGCGCACATACACAAGTATCTTTGGAATGGTCAACCACAGGATAAGCACTAATATATATATATTTTTTTAACTATTTATCATTATACTTAATAAACAGGAAAATTTATGCCTTTCCTCATTGATGCTGATCTGACAAATCAATAAATCAGAATATTAAAAACCCATTATGAAGGGTAGAAAGAGTGGTTCATGCAGGGTTGGTTTGTGCTGTGAACATGTGTCAAGGTAAGACAGATGAGCAACAATAATGGTTAAAGCAAATAAATATCTTTAGGGAGCATGAAGAAGTGTGTAACTTGGTCTAATGGATGCTACTGAAACTTTAGCAGACCAAGCTAAAGAAAGCAAGAATGAGGTGGTACCTTCCAAGTCTCGAGCTACAGTAGTGAGAGGCAAGCTACAAGTCGGGACAAGAGATGAGAGTTACCAGCTTTGCCCAAGGCAAGATTGCAATCTTCAGCACTGTGGCTCAAGGAAGAAGCAAACATTCATCCATCAACTAAAATCCATCTCCTATTCTGTACCTTTACAAACATCTTTAAGCAAAATGGTTTTGAAATGTTGCACTGAAGGTGTCTAAATTTTTCCTGAGAAAAACCTATATCAATTTCAATCAAGTATCAAAACTTAGGGCATCTTCTGTACACGCCATAAAAGTTCATCCAGAATTAAGGTTCCAGCCTCTAATGAACATCTACAATGGCAGCGTCCACTATTAAATTTAATTCACTTCTGGACCAGACTTTACTTTTGAGCCCAGATCTTAACTCTGAACATGCGCAGAATGAGCTACTTAATACCATCAATCATGTATTGATACATCATAATGTCATCAACTCCATAGTAAAGATGGAGTTGAGTTGCCATTAATATTTATAAAAAGCATTAACAAAATTTTTTGACATTTAACATCAAATAGGTATGTGAAAATTCATCAATATATATTTTTATAAGTTGTTGGATATTCAAACTGCACATATAACACTCAATATTAAAAAGAAAAACAAAAAGAAAATGCCACAGAATTTCAGAGTTAACAGACACACAAACAGCAATGTTACTTCCAGGTTGGAAAAACATTCCCAACTTTTACTATACTTTATTTGAATAAAAGAGAAAGCTTTTAATAACACGATTAGGTTTCAAATTCAAAGTACAAACTTCCTGATTCTTTAAACTAGTGACTTCAAAACCACCTGGACATTTATCATGATCCTCAATAGCAACACCCTAAAAATATACCTTACCTATGCCTAGCGATCACACGAGAAACAGCTCTCAAGACAAATCTCGCCCGATTATAAATTGATATTACATAATCAGATTTCCTGATAATTGCCTGATAATGACTTGTGAGCCTAGCCGTGTGTCTTGCATCTTTTGTGCAAGTACTGTTGATTTGGGTTAACTGTAATCCGGAATCAACTTTTATGACGCATACAGAAGACGACTTTAGTGTTCGATTTGCCAACTTTCCCATTGAATGTACAACACAACCAATTTAATAAATTTATACTAAAGCAAAACTACAAAAATAACAAATATGGTTACTCAAACTTCAGTGCAGAGTTTTTGAACCTCTGCAAACTAATTGGTACAACAATGTTGCTAATAATTCACATCCTTACACATTCAACCCCAAACCAGATATACAGCTATTGGTTAAACAAAAAATAAAAATCCCCCTCCATCTGAAGCTTCCACATCCCACTCATTTGCACTTCTCCCTTTCCACCTCAGGTATCTGTTCATTTTCATTTACATTTTTTGTCTTGCCCTGTGAACTTAAGTTACTGAAGTTACTGAAAGTTTTCCACCTGTGTCAGGAAAGTGAACAGAGTTGTATTTCTATACTAGCTATGACATGTAAAGTCAGCCCATACTTGTAACTTCATGTTCTGATGTCTAATAACTCTTGCTGCAACCATGGAAATTGTGAAACTGGAGAATGGTATTCATGGCTTTATCATGATGGAAGGAGATTAACACCACCTTTAACCCAATGGCGATAGGTCACGCCTATAGGCGTCATAATACGCTCGAAATGTGGCGTGCGTCTGTCCGCCAAGGCGGCGCGCCAAAGCGCTCTGAGGCAATGATTCGGCTTCATGTACCGAATTCACGCACTCATAGTCGGCGCGTTGCCGTGGTTCGCCAGAGCGTAGAGTTTTTTTTTAGTCTTCTATACCCATCGCCAATGGGTTAATTTGTCTTTTCTCCTTTTTGAGGTGCTTCCTTCCAGTTTGACAAGTGGCCATACCTCATACATGTATACCATGCTGGTACATGAGCTTTGGTGACAAATTAGTTCAATATCTACTGCTTCTGATGTAGAAGACAGCTCTTGGCTTGTTGGTTCCTCATCTGCTAAAGGACCATGGAAGAGTAGTACTATAACCATTTCAATGATATCTTTAGCTTTCTATGGGTATGTTTCTAACAGGATTTAGTTCTCCTAAAATACTTGATATAGTTTTTCCACAGATAGAGACAATGTACTACATTTTGCATAAAAGGTTTCTGTAGGCAGAAAAAAAAAAACAGGTTCTATGGATCATACCTAGAGAATAAGAACCATTCTTTCTCTACAGTTGTATATTGGCATGTATATCACACAGAATGACAGCTGATGATACTTTTGCAGTGAACGTTCTCCAGAGTTTCAGGCAAACCAGGACTGCAGATTTTGGTGCCATATTATTGGTACTCTTCATAATGTTCGTACAAAAAAGAACCTGAATGTTTATCTATGACTTCACAAATTAGGGTTTCTTATGACGATATAAGATACAAGTTTTCTTGCCTAGAAATTATCCACTCATCCTTGTCGGTTTCAAATGCAATCCCTTACACTGCTGTCTCTCAAATTCACGTATCCTTCTCAACCTTTAGATTATTCTCTCACTCTCTCTCGCTTTCTCTCTCTCTTTTTCTGTCTCTGTCTCTCTAGAAGAAAGAAAAAATTTGGGCCCTAAAGCCAATGTGCCGTTACAACATTCATGTGGGGTTAAGGGAAACACGAAACCAGAAGCCACTCTTTAAATGTCCATGCTCGTAAATCTCAATATCTACTTGGACATGTAACTATATACTTACCTGCCCAAAATTAGTCTTGATTAGAAATCTTTGATAAGCATTTCCTCTTTTTGGAAAAACAAGGTTCCAACAACCTATCTTAATACTCTAGAACGCTGACAACACACTGGCGTACTACTGATCAAATGATAGAGTATTTTTTATCTTCCCTTGAAGATGAGCAAAAAGCTAACTCTGCATCATGAGACTTGCAATCAAAAGTACTGTAGAGTAACTGCTGCTTGTATTGCAACCTACCATCCTTTAAGTAACTGAAATACTGTATGAAACTATCAAATGATCTCTTTCCATTTTCACTATACAATTTCTATTCATGGCAATTTGAACCAACATCTCCAATGACAAATACATAATACGTTTTAAATAGAGAACTCAACATCATGTGCATGTGGAGCTCTACATTAACTTAATTTGTTTAATTTCCTCTGAATGAAAAAAACAGCTTCAAGTAAACCTTTCCCTTCTGCTAAACACAAACAAAAATTCAATCCCTTTACAACCACAACACTACTGTTCATGTGTTTACACTGGGTCTCATGACCATCCCCACTTCAATGGAAGATCAATAACACTGAAGGAACCTTGTTTTTCTATTCAGCAAGTAATAAATCTCAGCAGTTTAGGACAGCTTTACTAAGAAAAGTTACCTGGTACGTCTTTTTCCTAACAGGAAGGGCCTGAAATGGGAAGAACCACTGTAGGAAGTAGTAAATCTTCCACATTCATTGCAAAATAATTATAGGAAACAGTACGGGCAAAACTAATCTTCTCTTTCACTTTAACTTACTGGAACTTGATATTTCAAAAAGGACTTGGTTGCACCCAAAGATCAGCAATCTGTTGGATTTTTTCTCCTCTTTACAACTTATTTTTAAGCTTGCCCTTACTCAACACTGTTGTTGTAAATTGTGGGAAACCAAAATGAACAAATAAAATAATATAATAATCACAATCATTAAGTATAATATAAAAAACAAAATATATTGAAATATAAAATCTAAAAAAATAATTACAAATCATGTATAATAAATAAATGATCAAGAAATATCATAAACCAAGGTAAACCAACCATAAACAAATGCAATCATCCACAACAAAAATGTGTTTTGTAGAGGCAGGAAATGGATAGATCTGATAAATGCATTACAGCCAATCTGAGAGTTCTGGTTCCATTCTGTCTAATTATCTGTCCCACAAATTCATTTTTACAGAAGATGCAACTCTAAATGAAAAGGTTACAAATCTGTGCATGAATATGAAACTTCAAAATCATGTAAAAGTAGTGCTCCCCTAACCAAAAGTCATTTACGTGAATTGTGTAATCTTACTACAGTAATGATCTCAAATGTTGTTGCAGTTAAAACAAAATACAAAATTCAACCACATAGCCACAAAATATTTTTTTTAAATATATATAAAAGAAATACTTGATGAAAGGGCCACTGTACTCACCAATGCGTCATCTACAACAACCTCAGGGAAAATTCTTCTAAGGACGGCACGAACCTTCGTCTTCTCCTCTTCCACCTCACCAGATGCCTCCTTTCAAAACCAGAGAAATATTCTTGTAAGTTCATGTTAATTAACCAACTTTCTACTTGCACACAAAACATATACGCACACGCACACAAATGGACACACAGACGCACGCACACACGTGCACAAAGTCACACAGCAAACACACACACATATGCGCAAAGTCACACAGAAAACACACGCATACACATATTATTAACAACAGATATTATAAATAAAGTATATTTCAAAGACAGTTTGCAGCACCAAAAACAAAGAAGGTATCTACTTAACACCAAAATCTGCCCTAACTAGTTCAGAAAATTTATATTTCAAATGCACTATACTATGGTATATACTAAGAATGTGATATAGGAGTCAAACAATTCCAACATTTGATGTATATAAAACTAATGTATTACTTAATTTCCAGTTTGATCAATTTAATTTGTTTTCTTACAACCTCACAGTCAAAGTTAACCCAATGCTGCTGGGAAAAGGTAATGTTCACTGTACTATAGTTCTGTGAAATTTATCAACAGATGGCTTCAAACATGCTTAGCCTTCCCTGAGTTTTTTTTATAAGTTTTTGTTTCTAATGCTATTATTATTGATGCAGTTATCATCATCATTACAGTGTTATCCACAATACAAAATGCAGTATAAAATAAAAATCCAAAAATCAAGGAAAAGGGTAAACAGGCAACATAGCTAGGCTTAGTAACAACTTGTGAAGCCATCCATGTGCAAATACAATTAATAAACTAAATTGACTTTATGATATTCCTGGCAGCATTGGGTTAAATGCTGACAACTATAATTAAAAACAGGTTTACAGCTACAGTCTTAACCATGTTTGTAGTTTAAACAACAGTTAATCACCCCCCCCCCAAAAAAAAAAAAAAAAAAAAAAAAAAAACTTTCCTCCTTTCTGAATTATACTAAATTTTGACAATTCTGGTACCTAAACTTTAAACTATCTAAACCTATTACAACTATTAGTTTCAATGTGCATTATTCAACCTAAAACTAAACCAACTTACATTGCAGGTACAACATTAAATACACATGTTAGTGCTACACATCTCATCACTTTAATTGTTAAAGTATTTAGTAAATTTTGAAATCAACATTTCATGCACCATAAGTTTAGTCTTAACTACAAATGTCTGTCTCCTAGATGTTCACATCTTTATTTTATCTCCATCCTTCCAAAACTGAGGGAGGCTAGTTGCAGCAGTGGCCACATGCTCTAAGTACTAAAATAAACCAATTGGATCCACTTCACATAAGAAACATGTCATGGAAAAAAAATGGCTGAGGGCCAGGTGACAGGAATATGCTATTATGAAAAATTCAGCCGAGGGCTGAGGTAACAGTAATAATTTGTGATGAGTAAACAAAGCTCTTGGAGGAGAATTAGACTCAGTGACTATTTCGGAAGGGTCTCTTGCATTATTTCCATCGGTAAATGAGGGTGGAATGTACCACCCGTGAGTCATAGCTGGAAGTGCACTACCACAAAGGAGAACACCATTTCCGTGCTCAGGATCATATTTCTAAATATATATATATACAAATATATATATATATATATATAAATATAAATATATATATAAATATAAATATATATATAAATATAAATATATATATAAATATAAATATATATATAAATATAAATATATATATAAATATAAATATATATATAAATATAAATATATATATATAAATATAAATATATATATATATAAATATAAATATATATATAATATAAATATATATATATATATAAATATAAATATATATATATATATAAATAATAAATATATAATATATATAAATAAATAAATATATATAAATAAATAAATATTATAAATATATATAATATAAATAAATATATATAAATATATATAAATATATAAATATATAAATAAATAAATATATATAAATAAATAAATATATATATAAATAAATATATATAATAATATATATAAATAAATATATATAAATAAATATATATATAAATAAATATATATATAAATAAATATATATATAAATAATATATATATAAATAAATATATATATAAATAAATATATATATAAATAATATATATATATAAATATAATAAATATATATAAATAAATAAATATATATATAAATAATATATATATAAATAAATATATATAAATAAATAAATATATAAATAAATATATATATAAATAATAAATATATAAATAAATATATATATAAATAAATATATAATATAAATAAATATATATATAAATAAATATATATATAAATAAATATATATATAAATAAATATATATATAAATAAATATATATATAAATAAATATATATATAAATAAATATAAATATATATAAATAAATATATATATAAATAAATATATATATAAATAATATATATAAATAAATATATATAAATAAATATATATAAATAAATATATATAAATAAATATATATAAATAAATATATATAAATAAATATATATAAATAAATATATATAAATAAATATATATAAATAAATATATATAAATAAATATATATAAATAAATATATATAAATAAATATATATAAATAAATATATATAAATAAATATATATAAATAAATATATATAAATAAATATATATAAATAAATATATATAAATAAATATATATAAATAAATATATATAAATAAATATATATAAATAAATATATATAAATAAATATATATAAATAAATATATATAAATAAATATATATAAATAAATATATATAAATAAATATATATAAATAAATATATATAAATAAATATATATAAATAAATATATATAAATAAATATATATAAATAAATATATATAAATAAATATATATAAATAAATATATATAAATAAATATATATAAATAAATATATATAAATATATATAAATAAATATATATAAATAAATATATATAAATAAATATATATAAATAAATATATATAAATAAATATATATAAATAAATATATATATATATATATATATAAATAAATATATATAAATAAATATATATATATATATATATATATAAATAAATATATATAAATATATAAATATATATAAATATATAAATATATATAAATATATAAATATATATAAATATGTATATATATATATATATATATATATATATATATATAAAATGATGTCAGTTATTATTGCACAGTTATGGACTACCTAGAGAGGAAAAGAGCCTATCACCATCTTCATACAGCATATCAAATATAGACCTCAGAATATGGCAAAAAAATTTATGAAGAAAAATAGATAACACTGCAAAGGGGAAGGGCATTGACCAGGGTGCGTGCCCACACCAGACCTACAAGCTACACACCCAGAAGTCTAGAAGTCATCAGTTTATGAGTGTCTAAAGATTAGATTTTGGTCTAGGTACGGCTGCTAAGAGCCCAGATCTAGCAGGTTAATGGGTCTATAAGGCAGTTCTTTGTCTATACATTAAGAGGACTGTCCCAGCCAAGGCCTACCTTACTCCAGTCATTTGATCGTAAAAAGATCATGGTCTTAGAGAACTAATCAACATTTTAGACAAGTTATATGGCATATAATTGCACTTCATTTCATATCATTTTAACCCTGCCTAAATAATAATAATAAAAATAATATTCATCATCCACTGGTCTTATCTTTTTCCCGAATTACCTAAAAATAGTTCTGAAGAATGTGTGGTGGATCCGTTTTTTAATTCAAAAACGGATCTAAAACATCCTGTGCACTCCAATGCCACTGCAAATGCAATCAACCAATTTCAAAGTACAAGAAAATTACTAACACTGGCTGGTGCAAAGAAATGAGAACAGGCCATTGGATACATGGACACTTGCCAAATTTATTCTCTATTTTTTCAATAAATCTAATGATGTAATCTATCCATCTATCCATTTATCCATCTATCTATAAAAGTCTTAGTATACTTTGCAATGAGATTACTACCAAGTCAGAGTTCGTTTTCAACAGGGACCATATTTTGTAAGGGTAACATTATTTTTATGAAAGCAAATATTCCTGTCTGAACGGTTTAATAAATGCATTAAATCAATAAAGATCACTAATCTAAAGCAGAAAATACTAATGCTTTTGTGTATGGCAACATCAGTTCAAAATTATCATAATCATATGATCTTGACATGAATACAGCATATCGGCTCAATATTGAGGACCTTAGAAGCACATGCGTAAAATAAACGGACATTGAGTTACCGAAGATGTTGAATTTTTCCCACACTCCAAACAGATGGGGGAGGGGGGAGCTGGTCACTGGGAGGTTATAATTTTCAAGGAGGTTTATATATGTAAAAACACACAAAGTTAACCATCTTAATCATCCTCATTTAATAGAACTAAACCCATGTATATGTAAAGCAAAAGTTATTAATTACCAAACCAAATCTTTCACTAACGATTTTTATAAAAATCAGCTAGAGGCTGAGGAAAACCAGTAAGAATATGTTTTCAGTCCTTTGCAATACTCATCTTTGCAAATAAGTGAATAAAAAATCATCAGGTGCCTGGATGGGGTTGGTTATCTACGGATTTTTGGCACCTTCAGCCTACAGTAGCACCCACAGGTTGCATTTTTTAACAAGAAATGCATGAAAAAGGTTCAATAGCTGTTTCGACTATTTATGAAGACCATGCTTAAGGCCCATTTTCAAAATTCCATATACTTTTATTTTAGAGTGGGTTTCATTGTGTATTTTCATCTTCAGCACAAGATAACTGATATCTCACTTATATTTCTGAAGTTCAAAAATCTGCCTTCAAGATGCCCTTTACATTGAAATGCTCTTTACAACAGAAGAAAAAAAAATATAAAGCTGAAACCCCCTGACCATTACAGGGCCAAATTGAAATACTTATATTTTCTACATAGGCCCACTGCAAGCAAAATCCATATTTCTTGCATTCATACAATCCTCCATACTTCAAAGCAATTTGCTATCTTCCATAGTTGCCTATTCTATCTCTAGATCGCTTAATCGCATTACTGCATTTACTTGGAAAAATGCCATGTATAATTCTCCCAATAACACAGCTACCAGTCTTACGTAACCTCCCACTCAAAACCTGAAAATTATATAAAATCATGTTTGCCCGTCCAACAGTGACAGCATAAATTAAAAAATACAAAAACAAAAAAATTCAAATGGATTATTAGTCTGTCATTGGTTAAATTTCCAGATTTATAAATAGTTATTTCCTGTCTCAGCAATACATTCCTCTGAAGGTCTTTTTTTTCCTTAGTTGTGTTGGCTCAAGTGACAATTTCAATAACAAATAAAATATTTCCCCTTCCTAACTCAATAAAGTATTCTTTAACTTGAATCTATTTCCTGGGCACTACTCTAGGTATGGTTGGCACACTTCAATGATGGGTATATCTCAATATCTTGTTCTTGTGAAAAAAAACCAAAAAACTGACCAAACTACTAGAAATACAGTAATGACTAACTACTTCATGAATGACCTAACGTATGAAACCATAATTCAAGTTATTTATAGATATATCACTAAGTAATGATCCTTAGGCAAGAAATTTGTAGCCTAAAGAGGGGAAAATAACTAGAAATTTTGTTATGCACTGAAAGCAGATCCCCAAAAGAATGTGTCTATATAAGGCAACTGGGAGAATGAAAACAGCTATATGCAAGCAACAGGGAGAACCACTTCACCAATTGTAAAAAAAAAAAAAAAAAAAAAATGCATAGTAAATGTTAGTTTAGCAAGGAATTGATGTAAAAAGGGACAAAGATGGAATGAGCACAATGAGAAATTCTTTGCATGTGTATACACCTATCTGTAAAGGTAAGTGCAGGTTTAATCACCACTTTCTTCATACTCTAACCTTTATTCCACTATATGAAGCATCACTAAGATAACTAAGTGTTTAACCCTTTGCCTCCAGAAGAATTTGCGGTGTGCTTAGCCTCGACTTCATGGATTCTGGCACAGCCAACTGGGCTTGCCTCCAGAGCCTATTTCAGATTTGGCTCAGGCATCACACTTAACCCCTTCCCAACAGGTCACGCCATGAGGGGTCAAAACAAACAGCTTCATCTGTGGCATGCGACTGTATGCTGCAGTGGCACGCCAAAGCACTGCGAGCCAGTGATTCAGCTTGATGTACCAAACTCCCACACTGAAAGTCAGCGCATTGCCATTGATCTCCAGAGTGTAGCTTTTTTTTAAATTTTCTTCACCCCTTATTAAGGGGTTAATGCACAACAGACTTCTTTCTGTATTACTTGTTTCCATAGCATGAATGATATTTAGAGATGCATAATAATCATTTTAATTGGATCTGGTTGCTTCACCACAATCATATGGCAGAAAATACAGGAATTAGGTCTACGTGAGTGACTGCCCTGACGGGTGCACAGCTTGTAGGCTGGGCGATTGCAAACACTCGTGTGCAATGACAAGACTATGCCTTCCCTTTGCAATGTTATTCTGTTTTATGCAGAAGTATTTATTTTTATTTCATTTTTTATTTCATTTTTTACCATTTACCAAATGTCCATATTTATCATTTGATTTGCTTTCTCCAGATGCTAATAGATTGGTTTTCTTGTAGACTCTCCTTAACATCCTTCTAAGTAGTCCATAAACACAGTACAAGTAACATTTTGTTTTGTAATTTCTTATGAAATGTTTAATTTTCTGTAATACAACCTGCAACCCCAGTCAGAGTGGGCAGGACTAAGACTGAGCATGGATATGGAAGAGCTAGTGCTCTTCCAGCCAAGGCTTATGGACAATCGTATCGATGGAAATAATGCAAAAGCCCTTCTAAATGCAAAACGAGTTTAATCACCCTCCAAGGGCACCAGCTGAAACGCTCACAACGGCAAGTTCACATCCCCATGACGGTATGTTCACGTTGCCTGGCCCTCAAGCCAAATTTTTTCCGGGGTCTAAGCATTTGACTATAAAAAAGGTGGAATGTGGTTTTATCTAGGAATAAAACGCAGGATTTTTCATTTATGAAAACCCAATTCTTACAAAATATATGATTATGGTATGCAGTTATGTATACGGCTGCTATTTCCACTTTTTGAGGGCTTCCATTTTGCGTCATGCTTCAAGAGAGTCACACTGGCAGAGCGTTACATGATAATCCGAGTAGCTGACGTGAGGAGACCAACCATGTAAACTAGAGTAAAAGTTACTTACAGGTTTACAGCAGCACCAAGAGAGCAAAATTATTAGTGCATGACATCTTCCAGGGATAGAAGGCAAAAATGATATATATTAATCCCTTGGATTCGGGTGACATAGCCATGTCAAAAAATTTGGCTTGAGGGCCATCATTATATTAATCCCTTGGATCCAGGTGATATAACCTTGTCATAAAAAAATTGGCATAAGGTTGGGGTGACGGGAACATACCAATGTGAGAATTTTGGCTGAATGCCAGGGTGATATGACTCAACATTAATGCACAAAGCTCTTGGAGGGTGATTAGAGGCTTTTAAGAAGGGGCTCTTGCATTATTCTTACTGCTAAATGAGTGTGGAATGTACCATCCATGAGCCATGACGAAGAGCACTGGCCCAAGGGAGGATACCATTTCCATGATTAGGATCCTATTCCTGTCCCCCTCCATGACAGGTGGCACAGGTTATTACAGAAAAGAGAATATTTGCCCCCAACCCTCCCCCCCTCAAACAAAAAATAATAATAATAATAATAATTCTTATTACACTGCACAGTTATAGACTGTGCAAGGAAAACAGACCATTACATCTTGATACAGTATATCAATGACAAATATAGACATTGGAAAATGGCAAAAAAGCACAGGATGCTTCTGCAGAAAGTGAGAACACTGCAAAGGGGGGGCAAGGGGTCTTGAGTGTTTGTGTGGGCTGCGCCTGCAACCACAGACCCAAGAGTGTTCTCACACAAGTAAGCCTAATGCCCGGATTTTGGGCCAAGAGTGGGCAATGAATCACCAGGATCCAATGGTTTAGTATCTCAACTAATTTCCCCGAAAGACAATGCAACCAAGTCAGCCATGACACAAACTACACTTCCTATGGAGGCAATGGGTTATTTTGATCATAAGTACTTTCTTTTCTTTCCTTTACTACACAAGACTACTCACTATAACTGCTAATAAAGAATATACTTATATAAGCATTTAATTATTTCCCACTCATCAAACCTGGCCTTGATCACTATACTAGACTTCTATTTGGTCTCTAGAGACTAAACACAAGCCTCTTGCAAATATGTGAAGTCGACTTCTGTGTAACCCCACTTACTATAAAACTTTGGTCAACGTGATTTATGTCAAAGGAATTACATAATTAGGTTGTTTAAGTACTTCGTGGTTAGACACATGACAATCAGAATCTACTGGGCATTTGCAGAATATACAACAGCTCTTCATTTATATTCCAAAAGTATATAGCTCCTCAAATAATTGTCTAAATTTAATCAAAAAATTATTTCATTTTATTTATTTTCCCTTCAAATCAAACCAAGTAGAAAAAGTATATGCAATTTTAAGTAAAAGCAAAATCTACTTTTTAGTTTAGATATAAATTCTTTAACAAATGCACTAAAATTCAATTTAACTTAACAATGGCTTGAAACCAACATCATGCTTGTAAAATTTCATGTCCTGGATTGAAATGTGAAAATACACAAGTGGAAACTCCCCTCAACTTGTGTAAAGAAAGCCATTCTATATAAAATTCACAATATAGTTGAGAAAAACCTGCTTTCACTGAGCTGCTAACTGGTTGAGATACATATTTCAACCAATCAACAGTTGTGTCCAATAAATAGCCAAGCACTGTAATACAAGTTAAGCTCTTTCATAATAGCATCCTCTTTCAAGCAGCAGCATCTGTAGTAGATTCCCTATCTATCTAGCATCATATTAGCTTTGGTGTGTTAACTGCAGAAGCTTGCTTACTAACAGAAGGGGCAGCACTTACATCCACCTGCTTGAGTCTAGCCATCAATTTTTCCTCTGTGCTTGTTAAGGCCTCCAGGACTTTGTGGTTCTTTTCTCGTAACTCCTACAGGGCAAGGATTAACATATACTATTAGACTTCACTGACATTGGGCCAAACATATTTAATGAAAACTAGCAGTATTGAGATACCTCTACACTTTCAATATTATTCATCATGTATTATACTTTCATAATCATTAACAAAGGCATCCAAGCCCCAAAATGTATAGAACAATGGAATGGAAATTCTAAATAAGTAGACATATGTGGGTATACATAAAGAGAAGTAAAGTGGACACACAAAGCTAATCGGTGAAAGTCATGTCAGGCTACATAAAATCATTTTGTACAGTGCTGGCATCCCTCAACCAGTTTGTCCTGGGTTATTTCACCAGGATTAAAGCCATTCCTTTATATCAAGGCTGCAACTTATGAAAGGATAGTATGGACACCAGTCTTATCTTCAGAGATCTCTTCTTTAGATCTTTCTATTGTCTGAACAAACGTTCATGTGTAACCAATTACATTTCAGCTTTTCTTCTTTGCATCCATTTTACTCCAGCAACAGAAGTAACTAATCTAACATGATGTATGCTATAAATGAAAATTGTAATTTCTCATCCCCTTAGTCTTGAATGCTCATTTCCAATCTGAAGAGGTTTAGAAGGATACCAGCATTACCCAGACAAAGCCCAGACACTAATGCAAAACATGCATATCAGCCTAGTGTGTTTGAAGGATTAATTTTAAGAGGCACAGGCAAGGGTAACAACACTAAAGGTAGTGGAAAAGGTTTGCATATTACACTACTTTCAAGAAGAGGTACTCTTATTTCTCCCCATTTATTACATGAAATGGCATTCAAGGATCTAGGATCATTCATGAATCAAGGACTGCCCCTACCTTTAGATTAGGGCATAGACTCAAGCAACTTTCAGGCTCACATTCCTAGCAGAAAATGGAAGGTAACAGACACGAAGTTACAGTACACGAAGACTGCAACATCTTTTCCGAAGGCATAGTATCAGAGCAACATGCTAATAATCTGTTCTACTACACAAAATCAAAAATATTTGAAAGAACTACAGGAATAATAAAATCAATATTCAAAGGAATACTAAGGCTGTGTATCCATACAGACAAAATGAAACTAAAAATCTAATAGATCCAAAGACCCAGATACCACAAGAATACATAATACATAATAAAAATGTGTACATACTACGTTGAAAAGTGTAATATGATGAGACATTGAAGATTTATCATCACAGCCATGCAATCCATCGGGAAACTGATTATAAAGAAGTGCAGTTTTAGAGAACAATTTAAAACCAATACTCACATTGTTCTTTGCTTTCTGATTATCCAGTTCTTCTTTTAATCTTGCAATTTCCTTCTTCAGGTTTGATACCTCACTTATTTGTTGTTCTATTTGGATCTCTCTTTCCTTAACTCTGCAAATGCCATAAACAATTGTATTCTTATCAGTTTCCTTAGCTAATAAATGGCAAAAATGAACAAGCAAAACTAGGAAATAAAAATAAGGATCATCAATTATTATTTGTACTAAATCAAACGTTTTTAAAATTCATGAAAAACAAACAAATTAAGGTCTCACAATGATTCTAAGTGGGCGGTGGATGGGCCTTGGGTTTGCTCTGCATGAACATCGCCATTTTCTTGACCCTCAGCTGCTGGACGGACACTCTGAGATGCCAAAGACTCCTTTTCCTCTTTTAAGCGTTCAATCTATATGAAAAAAGAAAAAAAAAGGCATAGTTCTTTATATAAATTTCATAAAGCTTATCAAATACACTGACAAATCTCTTAAGTTTCTGCCTTGTATAGCAGGAAGTGATGTACAAGACCTAAAAGAATGCGAACTTACTTCTGCAGTCTGGTCTAACACCACCTGTCGTACACTACAAAGTTCACCCTCTATTTGGGCTAATCGCGACTCCACTTTTGTTTTCTCCTGTGCCGATTCCTACAAACAAAAAATTGTTCCAATATTTGGTTTCAAAATAAAAGAAAATTATGTTTTATCCAGAACCAACAATTATGAACCATTACTACAAGCAACACAAGAAAATAAAAAAAATGCACTACTTTCATAAAATCCCTGACATACCTGAAGTTTGTGCTGTGTTTGTGCAGTTTTTGAGGTTTCATTTGCTAGTTGCACAGTAAGAGCATCTCGCTCAGCACTTGCAGCAGATGCCTCTGCCAAGGCTTGGGCTCTCTGGGCATCAGCACTTGCAAGTTGTGCCTGCAGCTCTGTGATTTGTGTATTTCTACTGGCATTTTCACCTGTTCTCTTTTCATCAAGAGCAGCAATGTGCTCTTCATACTGCTGGCATCTCCTTGTTAATTCTTCATGCTCTTGTCTCAGCACAGCAGTTTGCATTTCTGACTCACTGAGGGAAGCTCGCAGGGTTGCAATTTCCGATTCATTATTCGTGCTCTGCAACTGCTGTAAAATCTTTTGTTGCTGTTGCATTTTAGTCTGGTATTCCTTCTCTAGAGCTGCCTTCATTTCATTCAGACGTGCATTCTGAGATGACTGGGCATTTGCATTTGCTGTCTCAAGCTCACGTGAGTGATTTGCAACAGTGTCATCCAATTGAGCTTTCAGCTTCACTGCACGAGAACGTTCACAATTCAGCTCCGTACGGAGGGCAGTAATCTTGGCAGACAGTGCAGAGTGAGCTTCATCCTTCTCCCTCAAGCGGGTTTCCACTTCCTCCAACTGTCGCCGGAGCTGAGTTGTGGGATCGACACGTCCCTTCTCGACCCATTCACCACCAGCATTGTTCTGCTGCTGCTTGTTCAGCAGGATGTCAATCAAAGTTTGAATCTCTCCACTGCTCAGGTGAGCATCTTGCACAAGGGGCAGAATTCTGCTCTCTTTTGGACCTGAAATTGAATAGGGAACAAAGATAAAATAAACACTACCTCTATAATGTAAAAAATGACACACTAGTCAAAATGTCAGTGGCTTACCAACATTTACCAGCCAGGGAAACTATCCAATCAATTGGCAACTATTGAAATTATCAAAATTATGGATCCAGGCGACATAATCATGCCTTCACGAGAACTTTGAGTCAAGGCCGATAGGAATGGCTCAGCACTACTACACAAAGCTCTTGGGAGAGTAATTAGATAAGGAAGGGACTCTTGCATTATTCCTATTGGTAAGCGAGTGCAAAATGTACTATCCATGAGCCATGACTGGAAGAGTACTGGCTCTAGGAAGGATTATTCATTGTCAGGACCAGCTGTATCAGGTGACAGTATATTACAGAAAATTGATTAAAAAAATAATAAAAAAAAAAAAAAAAAATATTGACAAATAACAAAATGTTACTTATTGCTTATCATCATTGCACAAGTGCAAAAAACAAGTGCAGAAAGTGAGATAACATTGCAAAGGAGAGGCAAGGAGTCTTGGTACCGCACACAATTGTCCGTTTGGGCCAGGTCCCTACTCTAGTAAGCCTAATGCTTGGATTTTGTCACACTGTACTCTGCATCCTGGGTTTCACTATACAACTATAGTCAATAATACTTATAGGGTGATGTGTTGGCAGATTATTATAAATTATTCAACAATGCTGTGAACTTTCTACTATCAAATTGAAGTCCAGCAAGGAGCAGGGCAAGTATTCTCTACTGTTGACTAAACTGACCCACAGTCTTCATTAAACTTATAATACAACACTTACCAAACACTATATGCAGATTAAATGAACATATGATGGCTAACTCTCCCATGCAACCATTATTGACCAACATACTTATAACATTTCAAAATTAGGCAATTAATTCCCTAGTGTGAACACAAAATTCAGCTTACCTGGGATATCAGTCTTCTGTTTCTCTTTTTTCTTCTTCTTTTCTTGGGTTGGTGTAGCCTTTCCTGTCGAGTTCATAGTCCCATCTACAACCTCAAAATTATCTTCAGCCTTAGGGCGAGTTACAGGCGTTACAACCTGCAAGTCAAAGGAACGTGTGTATGTAAAATGTTCTAAGAAACTTACCCCACTTGCATTGGGTACAAGTGCTGTCCTCTAGTTTTGTATTCCACCCCATACACAAACAAAAACAGAGGACTTCACAAGCAAAAGAAAAAGTTAATTCCAAATACTGTAAGCATCAAAATTTTAATTATTAGTAACTGAAATGAGAATACTGGGGGGAGGGGGGGGACAGTCCAACTTACCTTTTCCTTCTTATTTTCTTTTCCCTGAGGAGGAGGGGTGGATTCTGGAGCGGCCTTGGTCTTTGCTGCCTCTGTCTTGACTGCCTCTGTCTTGGTCTCCTTGGCCTTGGTGATCTTTGATGCTTCAGCTTTTCCCACATCAGCCTTGGCTGCCTTTCCTTTGGCTAGTTCAGCCTTGGCAGCTTCAGTCTTAGAAGTTTCAGTCTTTGCAGCCTCAGCCTTGGCAGCCTTTGACTTTCCAACTTCAGCCTTTGGGCTTTCA
Source organism: Penaeus chinensis (assembly GCF_019202785.1). Lineage (NCBI taxonomy): Eukaryota > Metazoa > Arthropoda > Malacostraca > Decapoda > Penaeidae > Penaeus > Penaeus chinensis. The sequence continues at coordinate 4,505,109 of NC_061823.1, read as the reverse complement.
GCCTTGGCTTGCTCTGACTTGGATGCCTCTACCTTGGAAGCCTTTCCTTTAGAAGACTCCACCTTCACAGCATCAGCTTTCGGGCTTTCAGCCTTGGCCTGCGAGGACTTGGCTGCTTCTGGCTTAGAGGACTTCCCCTTTGCAGCTTCTACTTTCACAGCCTCAGCCTTTGTCACAATAGTTTCAGTTACCTCCTCTACAATGATCTTGCGAGGAGTTTCATCATCCTCCTTGTCTTTCTTCTTTTTCTTCTTCTTTTCCTACAAGAAAAGAAAAAAAAAAATTGACCCAAAACTATTTGCATCAAGTTTGAAAATACCAAGAGAAATACAATTTGTATATTTAGTACATGAAGTCAGTAAAGGCCTCCTCTACACAGAATACATTTCTTTATCAAATACTACCATCATATATTGGATGAAGCTTTCATTTACAATTTAACTACAAGACAATGAAATGGCAATCTCTAGACCTCATAACTCTAGGTCTGACTCAGCATCTTGTGTACTACCAGGATTGGTCAACAGGAAGGACCAAGGGCAGTATTCACAAAAGGTCTACAACTGTTCTTTGCATTTTAGTTTAGTATTTGCACTGGTACATCTCAAAGTTGATGCAGCTAATTAGAACAAACATTTACTACATTATAGATCCTATGCTGAAAATCTATTCAAATAATATGATAACCTGCGATACCAGTCATGGCAGGCAGGAATAGGATGCCAAATAAGGAAATGGCAGCCCTCATGGAGCTGGCACTCTTCCAGTTACAGCTCACGGACACTACATTCCACACTTGTTTATCAAAAAGCCCCCTTCTGAATGCCAAATGAGTAATCACCCTACGAGAGGTTTGTGCACTCATGGCGAATCTTTCCCATCACCCACAGCCAGATTTTCCAATGACAGCATGTTCACCACATTCTATAAGCTAAATTTTTTTCATGTGGGTTAATTGATCAATTTCTTGCTTATTTCCTGCAATTTTCTATTTGAAAAATACAAATGGCACCATGTTCCTTCACAACTGATGCAATAACAAACATGGGTGCCACATTACAGTTCACTACTTGAAATGTGTATTATCCTCCTCATTATATATATTTATTGAACTCTAAATTATTCTATTACTGCCATCAAGTACTGTCAGAGGGTCTGTAAAAAGGTAATGTTCTAAGTATCAGCGCTGCAAATTATTGACGAAATTGCAAGGAACAGTCCTAGATCTTCTGTGAATTCCATCCCAGGTCATACTTCCCAGTCATAAAAATTAACATTGATATTTATCCTGCTTCCTCCCCCTCTCTCATGCCCCCCCTCTCTGTCCCATCTCAGGCCTTTCTTTACCAAGACAACTATGGCTCATCTCAGGCCTTTTATTTGATCTATACAACTGATGATTGAAACAACTACAACAATAAGTATGCATACACTAAGTACACTAGCCATTTTTTTTTTAAATATAAGTGAGATATATAAAAAATCCTCTCCATTAAAAGAGCTCTCAAATTACAAGAACTTATAAAATCTGTCTTTTCATTCCCATTGTAAAGCCCTATTTCAGAATAACAAACTAGCTTCCATCCCATTCTATGCTTCAAATGCATTTCCAAATATACTAACATACTCTTCTCCCTTCACATGAGAAAAAAATTGTCCATTCTCACCTGCTGGGGTTGGGGAGAAGCCTCAGGTTCTGTAGAAGGTGGTGTGGTGTCTGGTTCTGTAATTACCTCCTCTACTTTTGTTGCCGATGCTGGTCCATTCTGCTCAAAGTCATCTTTCCTGACCTTTGGCTTCTTTTGCTGAAAGGAATACAATGGTATATAATGGCTACCTACAAACCCTATATAAATATATTCATTTGAACAGGGAGGGTGAACAAAAGCAGAAAAAAAGAAAAAGAAGGGGGAACAGGAAACAAGGAAAGAAAGCAGAAACTTGTGGACAAGTATGAAGTAAAAAATATAAAGGAGGAAAAAACAGAAAAAGTTCTTTGACTAAAAGCAGTAAAGAGAATATCAAAACCTACACTGTAATACAAATAAACCATAAACAATACCCAAAGGGAAAATTGAAGGAAGTGAGGTAAATAAAGTCACTTGCTATTATTAGCCACTGCATAGCCAAAAAATGGTGTTAAAACTGGGAGTGGGAGCTAAATTGGGTCAGGAGATTAACCCCTTCCCGACGAGTCACGTCTCTGGATGTCATAAACCGCTCGAAAAGTGCTCCAAGGTGGTAATTTGGCTTGATGTACCAAATTCCAGCGCTCAAAATAGGCACATTGCCATTGATTGCCAGAGCGTAGTTGTTTTTTTTTTTTTTTTTTAGTTTCCTACACCTGTCACCAAGGGGTTAAAATGAGTGAAAAAGGAATTTGGATACCTGTATATCAAAGAAAAGGAGGGATAACCAACCCAATGATAAATTTTACCCATACGAACTTTTGTCACCTGCATTGCATAGTCAATAAAATGATGAGACTTTTCCTATACATGCTATTCCTGTTTTGGTTTTGGAACAAACAATTTTTTCAAAAAAGACTAATTAGTTTAAGCCTACTTGGGAACTCTTTAACTTTTCAACAATCACTGACAAGGCCAAAGATTTTCTTTTGAGAGAATGAAAGAATAAGTAAAGTTTATGTAGATGTTATTACCAAGTAGAAGGTTTAAAAAAATGAAGTTATAAAATCTATGCCCCAACGATCTGGGATCAACAAAAGAAAAATGATAAACTTTATTTCAAAGTAACTAATATAAAATGCAGAACTGACCTTTAGACAACACAAAATTTTATTATTATTACTTGCTATTTGTTACCGATTCTCTACATTGCCTGATGCCTTCATTCAATCTACATGTGTCAGCCCAACTCAGTTACTAAGAGGACAAGGATTAGGCCTACTTCACCTCACTGGTTACAGGTGACCATCTGCTAAAAGCCTTTATGTTCCCAGTTTTCCATCCATTAACCCCTTGGTGACGGTTGGAGAAAAAAAAAAAAAAAAAAAAAAAAAAAAAAAAAAAAAAATGGTGATTAATGGCAACGCGCCAACTTTTAGCGTGGAAGTCATCAGGCCGAATCATCGCCTCGTAGCGCTTCGGCGCGCCGCCACGGCGTACAGCCACACGCCAAATTTCGAGTGGTTTGTCATGACGTCTAGAGACGTGACCCGCCGTGAAGGGGTTAAAAGGAAGTAATCAAATTGATGCAATATTTGCTTCAATTGCACCTCATTTAGAAAAATAGTTCTTTGAGTTATCCTTCAAAAGACATGAATATGATAATATAGAAACTAATGTTTGCTACTAAACTGCTGTCTTTCAATTTTGCAATTTTTATCTTCATCAGAATATAAAATTCCAATAGCTTGGCACTACTGATTTTTCTAGAAATCAGTATACTTTAATAGGTTTCGTCTGGTAGGTAATTAGCCTACTCCTGTATGGTACATTTCAAACAAGTTTCTACGTTATTTCTCTCATGCACAAACAAGCAATTTTTAGTTTCCATTTTAGTTCAAGACAGTCTATTCTCTCTTATTCATTATAATACCAAAATTATTTTTCACAAATATCAAAGCCTCTCCACAGGCCCCTAAACCTGTGATCCAAATGCTCATTTTATATGTAGATATCAAAAAAAAAATTATTCCAGTATCAAAATCAATCATTCAGAATATTTTAGCACAAATAGAATAAATAACCATTTACAGAATTATATACATGGCACATAGAATTTATAAATCTTAAACACTTCCCAGCTTTCAAGTGATAACAGAACTAATAATGGTATATCTAAGAACATTAACCCTTTCGGACCGGGTGACGTGATCATGCTATGAAAAAATCTGGCTTGAGGGGCAAGTGACATGAACATGCCTTCATGGGAAAATCTGGCTTTAGGCCGGGCAACATGAACCTGCAGTAACAAGCATTTTGGCTAAAGGCCGGGGTGACATGAAAGACTCTCCACGAGTACAAAAACGTCAAATGGGAGGTTCATTAGACTAGTTTGGAGATTTTGTGATATTCCCATCAATGTACAAGTGTGGAATGTAATGTCTGAGCCGTGACTGAAAGAGCACCGGCTCCAAGTAGAATGCCACTCCAATGCTCAGCATCGTATTCCTGGTGCTGTCACCAACAACGCAGGTTGCATTACAGAAAATTGAATAATACAGGGAAAAAAGGACAAATAAAGTACTATTTTTTTTTTTCTTGCATCAATCTGTTGACTACCTAGAGAGACGATATGGAGTCTAAGCTAAGAAAACAGTATTACGATCTTGATAATGCAAATCAAATGTGGACATTGGAAAATGGCAAAAAAGCTAGAAACACTTATGCATAAAAAGAGGAAATAACTTTGCAAATAGGAGGTATCACTGCACATGGGTTCACATACGTCCAGCCTAAAAGCCACCACCTGGCAGAGTAGCCGCTCATGTAAGCCTAATGCCCGGATTATTGGTTATGTGATTGCGATGATGCAACCAGATCTAAGGGGTAAATACACCAAGCCAAAATGAGAAGAATAAATGTTCCATAAACTGTAGTGGTTAATTTCCCACATCATTTATAATGCAAAGGAATTCTAATATCAATATCCTGTGATCAAATTGAAGGTACAAGATTATATGCTTACTTACTCTTCATGGAACAAGTCTAAAGAATGGTTAACATGATATTCAAATATTCTAAAATAATGCATGCAGAAAATTAATGGTGAATCACATCAGTATTATGCCCTTCACAAGCATAGAAATTAAGGAAAAAGAAAGATATGGGAGCTCTGCTATCAAACAAATCAATTATCAAATTACAATCCGCGGAATGGGAAGAACGTATAGCACACATTCTATCTTACAAACAAGTATTTTTTTTTTGTAGTTACATTTCTCTCATAAACAAGTAAAAATATAAACTACCTTCACTGAAACCATAAACATTTTCCACACACCTTGGTATTTTTGTACTTTTGTTGCTTGTCAGTCTTTGCTAGCGCAATCTGTTCCTGTTCCTGCTTCTGACGTTGTTCGGCAAGAGCTTCTTCATAAGGGGTTTCTTTTGTGCCCAAAGTGGCGAGTAAATAGACCACAACTGTCAACACCACCACAACAGCACCAAGCACCAGTACATCCATGGTCAGCAGCACTGAAAAAAGTAAGATTAACTTTTATTATGCAAATGAGGGGAAAAAAATGTATTCTCCTAATACAAACAAGGGCTTACACATTAGGGTTAGGCATTTCATAAGTTTCTTTCATCACTTGAAACAGCTGTGGACAAGACAAGATAAATAAAAAATACATTAAATACTGACAAATTTCTTCTCTAATATGCCATAAAGAGTCCTGCTCTACTCCTGTTTTTATAAATATCCTTCATACTGAAACAGGTAAGCTGCAAGTAGGGACAAACCCAGTATGAAAGAGGTCCTTGTCCAAGGTCAACCACTTGGCTAGTCATCACTATGGTTATGCCAGAGGATTCTTTAAATCCCTACTGATACCTTTTAACTTTCAACAAAACACGGAATTCCACATCCAACTAAAAAAAATTCCTTGAAAATTAAAATGCTGCCTGGACTATTTTTGCAGCAATACTTGGAGATTGAATTCTTTCAACCTAAAAGAGGAGCAGATTCAAGATTTTCCTACTTTTCATATCAGAACTGCTTAAGTGGTCTATCAAGTCTACAAACTTTCTTGCAAGTCCATTTCATTACCAATAGAAAATATCAATTATTTAACTCCTTGTTCGCGGGTGGCAGCTACTATGGCGACAGTGCAGTTGCTACAGGTGGCATCCCTACAGATATACCTGTTTGGTGGACTGCATGGCTGCTGAAAAAGCCCACACACATTGGGTTAAAAATATTCACTGCAGTACTAGGTCTATGATTTTTAAGGTGATTTTTGGGGGTAATAAAGTCAAAGCCTTCCTTAACTAACTGCAGCTTACAATTCTACACCCTACAGTTTTTTTTTTTTTTTTTTTTTTTTTTTTTAAGTGTTAATTTGAACATTACTGTTGCTTTTCTTGTTGGGAATGACCATAAAGATTTGATGCAACAGCAAAAATGCTTAAATAGGCAATTTCATATGAAATGTGAAAAATAATTTTTGGATCATCTTGTCTACTATAATTACTCAGTTTTCCAAGATATGAGAATGCCAGAAAACCACTTTAATCTATCACTAGAATTATTTTTGTTGCGCACATTGTATATAATAATATTCATCTGTATTCAACTCGAGTAAAACAAAGTAAACAAGATACCTACTCAGTTTTATTTGAGTCTGATAAATTATTACTGTTCATTTTAGCAGTCCATTTCATTTTATGAGCATTTAAAAAAAAAATTATATTTCTTAGAGGGAAGTATATTTTGTGTGGCACTCCTCAAAACATGGCTGCAATGGCAACATCTCAGGAACATTGCCAAGAACAGAGAAAAGTTTATGGCCAAGGACTATAGTTACCTAACATGGTCAAAATGCAAAGCTTTATTTTACATAGTTTATTAACAAGATCTCCTAACCCCCTTTATCTGCGACACTGACTGCACATTTTCACTCTCCTTCAATAATTATCTTGCTGATAAATACGAGGTAAAGGGGAATCACTATGAAAGTGTTAGTGATATACATTTCATACTTAACTCTTCATTGTCACCACCTCTATAAGTATAAATTTAAGGTCATAGTGCCTCATGGCTGTAAGGTTAACAATACAATATGAACCCAGGGACCCCTCATCTCATGATACTTAAACAAATCTAAAAATGATGATCTTTGGAAGTCATGAACCACATTTGAAAACTCTCGCTCTCTATTTTCCATCAATTTCCAAGATGCCGAGATTGTATACAATGCTAACCTGTTTCTCATTTACATTTTAGTTCAGACTTCAGGAGATTCAAGTTAATATTCCAAGAGACTAGCATGGTCTGCAGTAAAAAAAAAAAAAAAGCTTTCTTCTAAACCAAACACTTTACCCTAAACCCTTGGTATAGATGCCTTTGAGGAGATTAATCTTAGTCAAATATTACAACTGAGTGAACCATTCTTAAAAAATATCAAGATCAGCTACCATTTCTGTCTTACTAGCTTTCCTTTTATAAAGAATTATTAGTGACACTAAAAAATTACCAATGGAGAAGAATGGCTGAATTCACAGATTAATATTTTTTCAATTAACTTGTTATTCATAACCCCAGCATAATGCAATTAAACAATGTTAATGCCAGCCAGCTGAACGTTCCTACCTGGTTGGGAAACTTGGATCCTTATAGCATATTTCCAGCAAAATTATTTATATTGTTTAGCAGGAACATGCTGGCCTGATCAGAATAGGTTTACAAAAGTACTTAGGCAAACTTTCTTGAAAGGATAAAACTACTAATTTCATGTACATAAACAAGATGTATTGGTAAATATTCTGAATACATACATGCATCCAATCATGACAAAACTGGTGCTGATGGGTTACCCTCGTCCTCAACTACTCTATATAACAATTATGCCATGGAATCCCCCAATACTTAATATACTTGGCCACCATAGTATAGGAGGTCATGGTTATCAGGGAAATTGCATGTCAAAATTTGAAATATATGAATTATGTCATTAAATTTTCCAATGCTGGATAAAATATAAAAGATGAGGGCCACTATAATATCTAATACAAGTAGCCGCACCCCTAAACCCCACCCTCTACATATTTATGGCAGGATGGAGATTGACCAATTAGTCATGACATACTAAATTATATAAGCAGGGTTTTTTTTCTTTCCTTTTTTCTTTTCAACAGGATAAGAAAGGATCGAGGTCCTGGAAGGCAACTTAGCTAGACTGTGTGAAGAACAAGGCTCAAAAACAATCCAGCATGAGATTGGAAAGTGGTTGGGCAAACCCACTTGTTGCTTTTTGTTTTAGCATCATAAGAGAAGTAGTTATGAATCTGAAGATTATTTTAAACAATATTTACAATCATAGTACCTGGTTTGCTCTTAATGATAAGGATGGGGGGGGGTGCCCCAGGGGGTGGTTTCAGGCACAGGATCCTGCATTAGATAAAATTGGGTGTACAGCTCATTTCTGTTATTTCACACTGCATGTCAATCCTGCCATAAACCTGTGGAGGATTTTGTACTCCAGGGAGGGTGTTGGGAAGGGGCAGAAGCTTCAGATATTATAGTAATCCTCACGTATGAAGAGGACATCTATCACCCAAAATATAAAGCTCGGCTAATTTGCAAATGAAAAAACCTATATTAAATCAGACTAAGGTAATCTAGACAGTTAAAACAAATTTACAGTACTATGATGATTTAGTTATGGGGGCTTGACTTATGAGAGTAATTCATTTGGAGAGTATTTTATAGCCATACAATTCATCAATATTGCAGCAGTACAGAATTTACAAAACAACTCTTTACATGATTTAACTCCTTGGTGACGGGTGTGAAAACTAAAAAAATCTCTACGCTCTGGCGATCAATGGTAACGCGCCAACTTTGAGCGCGGGAGTTTGGTACATCGAGCCGAATCACCACCTTGGAGCGCTTTGGTGTGCCACAGCGGCGTGCGCCACATTTCGAGCATCCACAGACGTGACCCGTTGTGAAGGGGTTAGCAATATGCACTATTTTTTACTTTACCAATGAGCTCATACAATGGTAGCAAATGAGTGATTGCCATATTACTTCACAGCCAAAAGGCTATGTATCAGCCAAAATTATTCATACTACATAGCTACTCTCCAATCCCCCCCACCCTTTGCTAACGATCACAATTACTTCTGCTTCAGATTTTAAGAAAAATAACACTCGAACTAATTCAACCCAACCATTGTTGTTGTCTATCTCAAGAGCTTCAACTATATTTCACAAGAACATATGGATATCACAACAGTTCTTGTTCATCACACTTGGAAGCTCAATCCAATGACGACAGGCGATTTCCCGATACACAAGCCCTCTCTCCTGGGTTGTATTCACAGTGGCCCAGGCCCCACTACCAGGGGCCCTTGTCATCACCCTAGTGTGTGTGGCAGGACAATACATGCCCCTGGAAAACGAGATTGGCACACCATGGCATGTTTACACATTCCCCCAGGAATATAGTCCAGGCATGCCGTGGCATGTACATACATGCCACCCAGCAGCTAAGGGTTAAGGGAAGGTCACAGTTAAATTGGGATATCCTTAATAGGGGCCCTAGATTTTTTTTTCTCCCTTCTTTATTATTATTATACACATGTTATACCTAAATTCTTGTTTCATTTTACAAATAACCAAAATAAAAATAAAATATGTAATTTTGGGGGGAGGGCACACCATATTATTCGGCTAACTCTTCTCATAATGAACAAAAAAAAATCAGTGACATCCTTCATGTATTATCTAAGAGTTGTACCCTTTTTCATCATTATCATTATTATTATTTCAACATAGGAATTTGAATATAAGAAAAAAAAAAAAAAAAATGGTTTCATTACTATTCAAAATATATTCAAAAACTACAAATTTCCCAAGTACCTAAATTAGTATACTTTCTACTATACAAAATGCAACATAAATGAAGAAAATCTTATAAGTATTTACAAGGTTAAGAATAATAAATAAAAAAGTTAATATTTACAAGCAACCAGATGCAGGAACACATTACAGACTTGAATCACTGTTGCTACAGCTTGTTTATATGTGCCAGAGGGTTGCCAGATGTTTATTCAAATGAATTCTATGAACACAATTTCATAGTAATTTTACCATAAAAAACAAAAATTATTTCATTAGGTGCATCTACTGACTGAGTGATGCGCATTACCCCATATGAACAGCAGGTTACAAAATAGGCCATTGTCTATTTAAGATTATTTCCTTACTAAATCTAGGGCAGTATTACTAAATTACCTTTAAAAAAAAAAAAAATATATATATATATATATACATACATATACATATATATACATATATATACACATTTTTTTTATTCAACTAAAAATTATGGTAAAACATTCGCAGCTTGGCTGGTAAAAAATACATGTTGACTAATGTACTGTACTTGAGCTTTCAATTGCATTTATCACTATATTGCCAAATTACATTGATAGTTCATGGCATACTTCATATTGTTTATGAAAAGAGGATTTAAGATAGTAGCATTTGTTCTTTAAGACCACAAGTACTTTTGAGACACTACCACCCCCTACATAATTTTAAGGTGCACTAAATTTGACTTTCTAACATTCGAATTCCAAGTCTAGGAAACATCTAGGTTGCTCTTCCACTCACGGGACATTTGTTGCTAGTTAACATATGAACAAAATCAACCATAATAATTAACTTTGTCGCAATAATATTTGCTAACCTGATGAAAATTACTATTCAATGATGAATCTCAGATCCAGTCTTGGACACTTGTTGATTCTATGAGCACCTTGTAAATACTCTGAAATTCCATTTACTCAGATAAAAACACTTGTCACACTTGGCTTTGAAAAATTAGTTTCATATACAAATAAGAGTCAACCAAAATGTTGTCTAGAGTAAAAAGCTATTTCAAAATAACTATAAAAAAACCCATCAAAATGGAGATAAATGCAACTAGTCTTCTCAGTAGTATAACCCTTGAGATCCCTAACCTGATGGGCACAACTACCTAGTAACACCACTTTTTCTGTTAATGAACAAAAGATTCTGAAGTTCAGCCAAAGTTATTTACTGCCTGAAATGTTTATAATAAACCAAAAACCAAACCATCAGATGTAACAATTAACAAAAACTCAGTCCGCAATATTGGAATAAAAAGAATCACTATATGACCAGAACCTGAAATATTCATCCAAACATCCTTAGAGTTTTCACAACACATAAGGGACCTGTTGAATGGCCCAACAAAGTAAGATCTCTATTATGGTTTTTCATTTCCTATCTACTTATCTATCCAATTACTCATTATAATATACATATATATATAATAAATATATTTCATATGTATCATGTATTGAATCATACATTACATACTTTTTTCTAATTGTGATCAATGACAGCAACAATGAGAACATGAGAACTTTCATTTCTGTCAGTTTATATCAAGACTACTTTGGAAACAAAGACTATACAAGCTAAATATGTAGAATATACATACAGGGCTTCTAGGCTTATCCTACCTTCTGAAATGGTTTATAAACAGCCACTACATTCTAGCAAGTCAGCTGGTCACCCCCTCTGGGGTATTAAATAATGACCAGTTCCTTAGCTTTCAAAAATATACAGGGTGTGGATTTGTTAGTCCTTTGCCAGTGTATGTACATGTGGAGCTTGTGAAAATCACTTAAAGATTTGCTACTACAGAGTTACAGGCAACATTATCAACTTTCCATCATTACATTATATATATACACATATGTATGTATGTATGAATGTATGTATGTATATATATTATATATTAAACACATTACAATCTGGATGGGGGGGGGGGGGGGGGGGAGTACTGTACTAAACACCACTGCTAGCATTATAATTCATTTACCATACAATTTAGAGACTAATAAAATTTACCGATAAAACCACAGATACCCTAGCAATAACAATGGGTTACATGTCTGTCAAACAATACTGCATATATATACACTGTCAAGATAAATCTTGACGACCACTGTAATGGTCTACAAGCATTATTTTGACAAACGAGGCATATTCACACATTCTTGCCATGACACAGCTATCTGAAGGTTTAGTTTTTGTAAGGCAGCAAAAAAATGCCTAGACTAGCCTAGGGTAATTGCTAAAATAAATTAGTGCATCAAAATTTTACCCACTTAAAACTAAAATTCTAACTGGAAATGATTTGATTTTATCATTTCCTAAAGCACATGAATAATAACAAAAACTCGTTCCTAGGTATATGGATTTCAAAACTAAAATCTATTTGAAAACCTGCTGTGATCTGTAAAGAAAGGCCAACTCAAACCAAACAGTGATGCACTGTTAGGCAATGACATGGCCTACATGCTTTCAGTACCAACAAGATTCTATCATACTGTAAAGTCTACACTGACAAGAAAATACCGACAGTAGATAATACGAATAATGAAGAGTCAACCAATTCTACTATGCCAGAACTTAATCTGTACAGGTTTGTTGGCCTGTTGGTATGGAGGTCATAATGATACACGAGTAAGGGAATATTGTTCAACTTTTCAGTCCTCCCATGTGTATTGTATGTAGTGCACTTAATCTCAAGAGAGAAAAAAATGGTAACTAACCACAGAATCAGGAGGACTGATTTATCACATATTTAATCTAATTGGATAACAATTTCGTTTAATTATGTTCTCTCTCTTTAAAACACCTATTTACATTTTTTTTGGCTGTAACTTTATTATTCATCAAAAAAGATATAACAAATTGGAGTACCCAAGAACAGGGGGAAGTTACCAGTTTCTCCAGTTTCTCCTTTGAGATTGTCCAAAGTATAGCTATTACTCAATGCTACGGATTTTAACCCCTTGGTGACGGGTGTAGAAAACAAAACAAAACAAAAAAAACTACGCTCTGGCGATCAATGGCAACGTGCCAACTTTGAGTGCGGGAGTTCAGTACATCAAGCCGAATCACCGCCTCGGAGCTCATCGCCGCACGCCAAATTTCGAGCGGTTTGTTTTCACATCTATAGACGTGACCCATTGGGAAGGGGTTAATATACACATCTGCATTTATGAAACCGCATTGAATATCAATAATGGCAATAAGGTCTGAACATGTATCAATACTTATCAACACTTATAAAAATCTAAACATGTTAATCTACACAATTTTGGCCTTTTTCTCATAATATTCTCCCTCCAGTTTTTCTTGCTTCAATCCTACATTTATATTGCAAGCGGCACCCCACCCCCAAGAGAAATGTCTTTGCAAGTGACCACATACTATGTACCTAAAGCCTGGCACAATATCAAGAGCATGCCCAAAAGGACTAAGTAACTATCCAAAATAGGACCTCATCAAGCAAGGCCATGGCATTCATGCTTGAGGTTCAGGCAAAGCCAATCAAACTTCAGAGTAGAGATCAGGGAGATCTACATTTTCTGGTTTGCTTGATCATGTATGGAGGTGGTAATTCTCTGTCAGGGTACAAAACATGCAAGCATAGCAGAACGGTGCTTAGCTGGGCACGTATAGTTATGTCGACTTTGATTCACAAATGTGGCCTTGTTTTTACATTGCAGAATAACCCTCTATATCTTTCCTGGACAAAAGCCAGGACAGTAACGACTACTATTTA
>NC_061823.1:4471806-4474306 GCF_019202785.1 Penaeus chinensis | reverse complement strand
TGTGTGTCCATAAGAACCGTGACATCTGTATAACGAAGTTTGTTGATCTTGCAACCATTGATAACGATTCCCTCCTGGCGATCTTCAATTTCTTCCGAATACAAATTGCAGGAGTCAGGTGACATCACACAACCTTGTCGGACATCTTGCTTGATGGAGAACCAGTTAGATGTCCCATTGGATATGCGGACTGCTGCAAGTGGACCAGGTAGACTGATTGAATTAGTCTCATATCTTTGTCATCTATACGGATAGTTGCGAGGATTTTGAACAGTTCTAAGTGCCGGACCTTATCAAAGGCTTTTTGATAGTCAATGAAAACCAGGTAGATGTTTTGCTGGTGTTAGATGGCTCTCTCGACAAGCATTCTTATTACGAAGATTGCATTCCTCATAAACCCAAACTGGGTCTCTGTGATTTCGCGTAAGAGTTGTCTTCTGATCCTCTGTAGAATGATATTCAATAATGTTTTAAGAATATGCGACATTAGATTAATTGTGCGATATTGTGAGCACTCAAGTCTTCCTGGGACCATTTTCATTTCTTTAGGCAACTTGCCTGTTTTATAGATACCATTTAGGAAGTTCCAGATGAGACCAATATTTTTTTCTCCTAAGACCCTGAGCATTTCGAAGTATGTGAAGAACCGTAGCTAGTAAACAATCTTTACAAGAAGCTAAGGAAAAGTGGCTGCAGGAGAAATGTGATGAGCTTAAGAATCTCAGTTGTAATCCCAAAGATATGTTCTAAAGGATAAGAGAGATCACTCCTTTTCCTCCTCAAATTGCATCAAAGCAGCAGACGGCCGCGTTATCCATGAGGCCGAGGATGTCAGTGCTTGTTGGGAAGAGTATATTTAAGAGCTTAAGAAATTTTGACAATAAGCAAGAGCCGAAAGATCTAGTCCTGGAAACTGTCACGTTAGAAGTGCGCCGCTCCCTACAGCAAATTATATCAAGGAAAGCTGCAGGAAATGCCCTGAGCATTTCGATGGATACGCCGACAGGACCTGCAGCTTTTCCAGATTTCATTTGCTGTAGGCATCAACGCCCTCCTGACTTCAGCGTTGGTTGACCAGATGTGACAGCTTCCAGGATTAGATCTTTCGGCTCTTGCTCATTGTCAAAAAGTTCTTAGGTTCTTACTTTTTCGATTACGTTCGCCTGGAAATAGATTATACTGTGCTATATTTGTAGAGTATATGTTATGCATTATTGGTTTTAGTGTAGTCTCTGTGTGTGTGTGTGTGTGTGACCTGACGTGGTGTAACTCTCGTAGAAGTAGGATGTGTTATAGTGCTGTCCTCAGCCGTGAGAGACATCCTAAATCCTGTATTTACCCGCCCCCCGGACAGGGAGCGGGTGAGGTGCCTCCGGCCCTCCAGCAATGTGTCACCTCTTCCCAGGTGTCAGCATGGCTAGTGTTGTCACATCGGGCTCCCCCCTTACCGATGTAGATATGGATGATCAAAATGTTACCTTGCAAGGACATGCTGCAAGTGGATCCCATAAGAGGGGAGGAAGTGAGGGAAGTGTGGACAGGAGTGACAATGAGAATGGAAGAAGAACGAAGAGGGAACCGAAGCAGGAAATGAGCATGTTGCTGATGTGAATGGCAACGCCGTGAGTATCCTGGAGAAATTAAGGTGAGCCATGCAACTGGACCGGGACCACCGTGATTTCGTGCCACTTATGAAGGAAGGCAGAGGGAGGCCGTATCTGACAGTACAGGCAGGCGAGGCGGAGCAGACCCTGACGACCCAGGGGATATAGGGAGACAGTGATGGCTGTCCCAAACTGAAGTGATAATTTTCTGATACCCGACCATACTGGACCCAGACTTTCTGTTGGACGATGACAGATTTGTGTGGGTGAAGAGGCACGCGTCCAGGGGCGAGGAGCGGAGTCAGCTCGTTGGCCTCCGGAAAGGGGAAGTGCCAGAGATGGTATTTATCTCTGGAGCGGGGTACAGGAGGGTGGCACCATCAAGTGTTGCCGATGAAGCCACAAGTCTTGGACCTGCCAGCGGAATGCTCGATGCAGGTTCTAATGTAGAAAGCATGACTCCAAGATCTGCCGAGCCAAAATTGAAAAGGGGGAAAGGGTTAAGCCATGCTGCTGCAACTGCGGAGGCCCCCACAATGCATGCAGGGCAAGGCCACAGTCAAAGCTTATTTCGTCGGTTCCCCCAGCAAAGAATCGCGGCAAAAGAAAAAGGCCCGGCCACCTCGTAGGCAGAGGTGCACAGGGAGGCTACAACTCCAGTCCCCAACGCCTGGCTGCAGGAGCCACCGCATGTGGCGTCGTCGTCAAAAGGAAGCGATCAACCTCAGGACGACCAACATGTGCAGGAAGTGGAGGAAGTGCCGCGGAATAGTGATGTGGATTTTTATGGGAAGAAGGATCAGCAATCACCCGAATGCTACAAACACTGATGCAGAGAATGGATGTAATCTTTTAAAAGCTGGCACAAGTTACGGACAGAGAAACCGAGGTACAGA
>NC_061823.1:4444306-4446806 GCF_019202785.1 Penaeus chinensis | reverse complement strand
GGATCCCACACGGCGGAGTCCACTCCCATGGAAATTTGAACACATTCCATTCACTTTAATAGAAAATCAGTTCTCATGTTATTCAAATTAAGAACAGTTTATGTGCCTTTGATGAACAGGACATCCTAATCTGAGTAATACATGCGTTCGTCTAGTGTGCATGTGGTTGCTTAGCATATTTTCAGCATTGCAGTAGATCAGTCGCCGATAAAAATAACTTATCCTCAATTAAAGGTTCATGTTTGAAGTCTGTATTCCCTTCCATCCTTTTTCAATTTTCCTCTCCATGGAGATATGCCAGGGGTTGTATTATATTGCAAACTGATAACATAAGCGCTTGTTTGGCGAAGAATGCCCGGCGTAGAATAATGGCCAGGCTGAATCAGCAACTAAAGACCGACAAAGGGCCACACAAACACCGGAAAAAGTGTGTGGCAGCGAACCTTTCACCGCAGCGCACTGAGTCACGTGATCAAGGGGCTCGAGATGGGGAAGGTCCCTGTCCCTGATCCCTGGTGGCTTCGAGGACCGGCTGGTCATCGCGCGTGGACTTTGCTGGCCTTAAGTCTCTGTCGTCTGGCGGCAAGTCCTGGGGTAATACAGCTAGCGAGGGGCGGAACTGGCTTTCGAAAAGTAATACTTTTTGAAGTGAGTGTAACTGTAGGTATATATGTCAGAGATTGGTAGTAATGAAACAGGATTATCTCTTTGTGCACCGTTCTTGCTTGACCTTATTGTTATGATTACGGTGAAGGAGAAGATTAAAACATTCACGCCTACGTTTGTGCATGCAGAACAGGTGTAATAGTTGCGAACATACGAGGATCGAATCGATTCACGTTTTCTTGATGTAGACACTATTTAGCAATACGTGCGAGGAGTGGCAGCTTAAAATTATTTAAAGAGCCTTTTGTGGCAGTGACTATAAATTTGCCGAATATATACACAATATAACGGAAAGTTAGGTAGCTAGTCAAGCTGACGCAGCAACCGGTGAATAAGCCTGCTAAGCAACCGGAAACGGAAAGTCCTAGGCAAAGCGGCGAAATACCGGAAAATCGTCCACAGTCGTTTCTTGAGAGCGCTGAGTCATGACGATGGAAAGCAAAGGGGTTGTCCCGGACAGACGCTCTTGGCCAGTGCTCTTGGCTAGGCCTCTTGGCCGGTCCAGTCTGTCCCCGCGGCAACAAAAGGAGCCTCGGACTGTGCAATGAGCATCGTCAGCACTGCCTCCTCTTGGCAAAGGAGAGAGGGCGTCCGGTGGACGTGTGGGCCTAGCTACGCCGCCCACTGCGGGAGCCAACAAAAACGTGCTCGGGAGGCAGATCCGGCTGCCTGTGGCGTAGGCGGGGCGGGGCGGGGCGGTCGGGCGTCAGGAGGATGGGGCAGGAAGGGCTGGGGAAAGCGGGGAGGGGGGAGTCCTATCCCGGCTGTGTGTGAACCTGGCGCCGTCCGGGAGCTGGAGAGAAAAGGAGAAAGGGAAATGATAGGAGGCGCGAATGGCGTGGGAGGAGTGAAAGGGACTAAGTTATCACAAGAGTCTCATGTGAAGATCAACGACAGTGTGTTAAGGGAAGCAGGAGAGAGAGGAAAAGAAGGGGCGATTGGAAAGGGGGCATGGGGTACGACGGAGGAGGATGCGGATGGGCGAAAGACTTACAGGTGCAGTGCGTGGGGCATGATGAGTCGGAAACTGGGGCTAATGAATCGCACTAAGAGAAGTAAATCTGATGGAGGGCAGTCAGTGGGAATCGAAGGTGTGCGCGCGGAGGGTGGCGAGCGGTCGAAAAGGAAACTCGACCAAGTGCCGAGCAGGAAGTGAAGGGAGACTCACGACCTTCGTCTTTCCCTCCTTTCATCCACCTCCTGCCCCTGAGCCGGCTGCCGGGCACACCTGTGGGCGACTTGCACGGCGGGCAGGCCTTCGTTGTGGCTGCAACGTCATTGAGCTGCGCTGAGGGGCGGCGGGCGGGGGGGGGGGGGGGGGGGGGGGTAGGGTGCTGTGGCATATGCTGTTGGAAGTTGCAGTGTGCTACGCCAATCACCAAAATCATACACAACTGCCACAGTCATGCTGGAGGACAACACGTGTCGCAGGCAACCGTGTCATGAGGAGGGAGGTGACAAGCAGCTCGTAAGCACCCCCCTCCCTCCTGCCTCTGCCCTCCCCCTCTCTCCGCTCCCACTACTAGCTCCCTCTCTGCTCCCTCTTACTTCCCCCCTCTCCCTCTCTCGCTCTCTCTCTCTTACCTCTCCCCTCTGCCTCTCTTCTCTCTCTGCTCCCTCCACCTACCCACTCTCCTCTCCTCTCCTCCGATTCTCGAATCCAAATCTTGCCTATCTCCTCTCTCTCTCCTCCCGAGGTAATGGAGTTATGCCCATTAGAGAATAGCCCGTTACTGTTTTTGTCATTATTATTATTGATGTTATTCAAAGAAAAAAAAAATGGAATAATCATATATATGCTATCCTGTGTGTTTTTCTAAAACTAATCTCACTT
>NC_061823.1:4426318-4428818 GCF_019202785.1 Penaeus chinensis | reverse complement strand
GTTCTTTTCGCAGGGAATCATATAGGCATACTGTGTTTCTATCCGTTTGACCAAAAATGGAGATTGTTACCCAATGGTTGCCGTTGACGTGAAGGAATTGAACAAATTCACCAGTTGGGATTGAAAAAGAATGGTTCTGTTGTAGCAGCGCTATCCATCGATCGTTGCGCGATCTGCCGATTGCTGCGCTAACGAAAGATCCATAGATGGCGCTGCGCAATCGATCGATTTCATTTTCAATGTTCAAGGTGTCCATAATAGAGTTAAGGCGCTACTCCACTTGACAGTTTATTTCTAGAAGTTAGAAATTATCCAGACAAAATCATCATCGTATCACTCTGCTGACAAAATCATCATCTCGTCTACCACTTTCCCCCGAACGCGCAGCGCTATCCATCAATCGTTGCGCGATCTACCGATTGCTGCGCTAACGAAAGATCCATAGATGGCGCTGCGCAATCGATCGATGGCGCAGATCGGTTGATAGCGCATAACATATATATATATATTATTGATATATATATATATTATTGATATATATATATATATATATATTATTGATATATATATTATTAATATATATATATATTATTGATATATATATAAATATATATATATATATATATTATTGATATATTTATATATATATATAAATATATATATATATATATTATTGATATATATTATATATATGTATATATTATTAATAAGTATATATATATATACATATGTTATTGATATGTATATATTCAACCCAATGCCGTCGGGGAAAATGAACAAAAAATGGGGAAAATGCTGTGCCCATTTTCTATATTTTTTGTGAAATGTCTGCTCATAGATGGCTCTGCTAGTGCTTAGCCACAAAGGAGTCAATTAGTAGACCTTGTGACCATACGTGATTTGAATTGGCGGGAAAAACGTGTTTTTTACTAGTGCTATGGATATCGATGGTGTTATTTTTATTATAAACATTATAATTATTATAATGTTTTTTAATATTAGTAACAGCAAAATAAGATAATGTAAAATATTTCGTAAATCAAAGAAAAGGGTGAACGGGCGAGACGGGCAGTACTCCTAACTGGCTCATTGGTGACTTGGTACAAGTATAGCCATCTATGTGTATAAACAATCAAACAAGTACTAACAGTGGGCAAAGCACGTGTCTACCCGTCGTATCCGTCGGCAAGGGGATATATATATATATATTATTGATATGTATATATATATAAATATATATTATTGATATGACTATATATATATATATATTATTGATATATATATAAATATATATATATATATACATATATATATATATATATGTTATTGATATATATATATATATATATGTATATATATTATTAATATATATATATATATTATTGATATATATATATATTATTGATATATATATATATATTAATAATATATAAATATATATATATATCAATAATATATATATATATATATATATATATATATATGTATATATATATATATATATCAATAACATATATATATATATATATATGCATATATATATATATCAATATTATATATATATAGACATATCAATAATATATATTTATATATATATAGACATATAAATAATATATATATATATATATATATATATATTATTGATATGTATATATATATATATATATATGAATATATATTATTGATATGTCTATATATATATACATATACACACATATATATATATAGACATATCAATAATATATATTTATATATATACATATCAATAATATATATATATATATATATATATACATATTAATAATACATACATATATATATATCAATAATATATATATATATATATATATATATATATATTTATATATATCAATATATCAATAATATATATATATATATATATATATATATATATCAATAATAAATATATATATATATATATATATATATATATATATTACTAATATATATATATATATATCAATAATAAATATATATATATATTACTAATATTATAAAATATATTATATTTACTTTAAATTTTATAACTATATATATATATATATATATATATATATATATATATATATATATTTAACCCAATGCGTCGGGGAAAATGAACAAAAAAATGGGGAAAATGCTGTGCCCATTTTCTTATTTTTTGTGAAATGTCTGCTCACAGATGGCTCTGCTAGTGCTTAGCCACAAAGGAGGTCAATTAATAGACCTTGTGACCATACGTGATTTGAATTGGCGGGGGAAAAAAAAAAACGTTTTTTTTACTAGTGCTATGGATATCGATGGTGCCATTTTATTATAAAACATTATAATTATTATAATGTTTTTTTAATATTAGTAACAAACAAAATAAGATAATGTAAAATATTTCGGTAAATCAAAGGAAAAGGTAGTGAAAGGGCGAGGACGGGCGTACTCCTAACTGGATCATTGGGACTTAGTACCCAAATATAGCCATCTATGTATATAAACAATCAACAAA
>NC_061823.1:4420326-4426218 GCF_019202785.1 Penaeus chinensis | reverse complement strand
AGCCCCACACACACTAAATACACAAAAAAAAACACACACAAAATGTAAATACATTTATATAAATATATTTTTATGTGTGGGGAGTAGTGAGTGTTTTTGTGTGTGTAAATTTGTGTTTTGTATATGTATATGTATATATATATATATATATATATATAAATATTTTAAATTTTTAATATATATGTAAAACATTTAACACATTCACACACCCCACACACAACACACATGTATGTATATAAATATATAAAATATATATATATATAATATTATATATATTATATGTATATATATATATATATATTTAAATTTTAAAATTTATACAAACTTTTTAAATCTCAGCCCAATTAAAGGAAGATATACCGTAGACTTTTTAAGATTTAAAAATTGATGAATCATTTAAAAAAATATTTACATTGTCGCATTTGATTAGGATTAAAACCTACGCGGGAAGACCCAAATCTGATTTTAGTCAACCCCTTAACCCCGGCCTTTCAATGTATTAATGTTTTAGGGGCCCAAATGTTTGGGTTTTTGTTTTGGGAAATTTATCTTTAAACCTTTCTTGATATGCAATTTCTTGAGGGAAAACCCAAACATCAGCAACAAAAACAAGATAACATTTTTTTTGAAATTTAATGAATTAACAATTTTTTCCGTTTAATAATTTTAAAAATAAAAAATAATAATGGAAAACAATAATGAAAAATTATTATTATTATAGTCTAATGATAATGTTTAATAAAAAAAATTTTATAATAATAACTTTGATAATAAAAATTTAATAAAAAATAATAATGATAAAAATTTTCATAAATTTTTGATAAAAAATGATAAGAAAAAAAAAAGGGGATAATATTGAAAATTGATAATGAAAATGTTGATGAAAAAAATTCATTTTTAATAAAAAGGGAATTTTCCCTAACCCCTTTTTATTCTTGTATTTTTAACATTAGCTCTTTTTTGGGGAAGGTAGAAGTAAGCCCGTCCTATGAAAAAAGGGAACATGGAAACTTTCCCCACGGGCGAGAGGGGGGGGCTTGTGGAGGCGTCATATCTATTTAACAAAAGGTGGGAAAGGAAAGGGTGGCCGCACCTCTAGTAATCGGCGAGAAAAAAATTCTGCTAATAAAAGGCGAAGTTACTTTCAAATCATAAGGTTTAAATTTCCTGAGCAGAATTCCAGGGATACTATAAACCCAAATTTTCAGCATTAAGGCGGTAAAGGGAAACAACGGGGTTCTTTTTGGGCGGATGTATACGGTTTTTACGTTGAGGGAAATCCGTACATTTGGGAAATAAAAAAGCTGGTTGTGCTTGTACTGTATACAAAAAGGGGCCTTACTAAAAAAATCAATTTAAATGAGTGGAAAAATTTGGGCCAGCCCCTACCAAACGGAGCTGGCGGTTTATCTCCTTGCAAGGGAAATTTCCCGAAATTTTCGGGGCTCGGGAAAGAAATTTTTTTCTGTGACCTAAAGAGTCTTTTCGGCCCTTTAAATTTTTTAAAAGCAGGGGGCGATGGGGAAAAATTGTGAGTTGAATTAAGCGTAATGTAACTTGTCCCAAAAGCCAATTTTAACATTAAATTTTGTATGGATACCATCTCTGTTGGCAAAAGCAGCACAAAACCCCGTCGGGCAAATTGGCGAAGGGAGCCTGTAGCAAAGTACTGTGAACATAGATCTTTGGGGTGCCTCTTGCTTGGGGTTTTCACATATATTGAAAAGTTCTCATAAGGAAGAACTAATAGATCTGACGAACATCAAAGGCCTAAAGCTGTACCATAAGCACTACGAAAAGTATAGAGATACACAGCGCCTTTCCTATGGGTGCAACGAATCGAACCAGACCAATGTATGTGGTTATTGCCAGAATACTTTTAGGTTACAGAATGTATTGGCAAACAGCATCGGTGCACGAAGTGCAGATGAATCTAACTGAAGACTGTGTAACGAAGAAAACAAGTGGGAAAGGGGGAAAATGGGGGGGGGGGGGAAAGGGGGCGAACGCTTGAGCACATATCTCGGAATGTCATTGGAAGATATACTCGTATTTATCCTAAATTTACTATGTAAACTGCCCGTAAACAAAAAAACACAGTGTTAGGTAAACACGGTCAAGATCATATCAACTATTATTTTTGTATGGATGTATGACATGTTTCTGTATTACCATTGTACAATTACAGTAGTCACAGACTACTGTACTGTGTCCAGATGTTTATAAAACTGTAATCATGAATGCCCACGCCGGAGCAGATAGCCAGGGGTGGTAAATAAACTTACTTAACTTAACTAAAATGACGGACCCTGCGATCACAAAGACAAAGTTCAGGAAAAATTGCAAATACATGAGATAAAAACGTGTATAGTGCAGAAAGAACGAGGCCATATTATACGATTTGTTGATCCATCGCATGTTGGCCATCCCCTAGGCAGATCATGCCGATCGACTAGCAAAGTCAGGCATGTGGCAAAGTGTGGGATATAGATCTTGGGATACCTCTTCCTCTAGGATTTTATACATCATTAAAACTTCTCTTCAGAGAGGACTTGATTGAGTTGATTCATTCTCACGCCCTGAAAGCTATAGCAATCAAGCACTAATGACCGCATGGTTTAGAGCAAGAGTCATGTCACTATGATGTGTGGATGTTGTGACTGCAAGAATCAGCTTTGGATATAGATTGTATTGCAGTCAGTAGGGTTTTTGTAATGCGAAGAAACTAGTGTACACTGTGTATTTGAAGAATATAAGCGACACTGTACAGTTTATCTCAGAGTGCCATGTGTTACAGCCTTTCAGACCACCAATCATGAGAGTACCGAGAACTATGTAACAACTTCCCCAAATTGTCATCTGAATTCTATAGAGATATACTTATGCTGGTAACCCTAAATTTTGGAAGGTAGATCACTTAAACCGAATATAAAATATATTAATGCTTTTCCATGCCCAAGCTATAGTTCCAGGCGTGCGGCAGATGGTTGGATAAATGACTGTGCAATTGTTTCCTTTCCAGAAACTGATAAAGTACTCATAATAATGTATAGGCTAAAATTCAAATATGTAAATCCACTATGTAAATGTTATGAACCACGCTATTCAATGTACCACAGCTGCCCACGCCTGTGCAGGGTGGTAAATAAAGGACCTAAACACTAAACTAAAAGCACGGGCTCTGTTTCTGCGTCTGCGAGACGAGCACGACCTTGTTTCTCTCCGGCTTCATGCCGTAACCCAGGCACTTGTAACAGGCCCCAGCCTCCGAGCTCCACGGTCGAATGGAGCCTCTACGTACTTCCCAAAAATTGGTACTCTTAAGGTGCCTCCCTAATCCACCTGATTTTATCCACTAACACATGTTTCAACGGTACCTGTCCCGGAGGCGAAGGTCGCATGGTTGGTCTTTTCATCTCCGTTTGGTTGTCAGTCAAGTTGCTGATCACGGTGAATGCGTCTCTATTTTCTTTCATTTTTGTCTGAACGAGTTGGAATCCTCCCATCATCATAGGGGCCGACAGGCGAATCCTAACTGTTCATGACCCTATTCTCATGGAAATCATCCTCCCATCAAGGGAAATGGCCGAGAATAAGAAGCTTAGGAAGATCCTTGCTGAATGAAAAAGAATGTTAATGGAAAGAAAAAGTGATAGTGTAAAGAAGGGGGAAAAATATGGGGTATGTTAGTGATGTTGAAAATACAAATGAGATTCCCCCTGATGTTATAAACCATCGACTAATCATCTGAAAGCGGTGACGCGACGGTGAAAATAACGCCAACGAAGATTTGCAGGAAACGGAAGAACAGTGGAAATTCCTCAGAATATTATATCAGGTACTGTATTAAAGTATATACAAAAATTAGGAAAATCAATGCAATACTTATATGAAATGCTACACAAAACATGCAGATTAAAGGGGTTCATATCAAACAGATTTATCAATCAGCTTATCATAGGGTTATATAATATGTGTAATTATTTTAAGACAATACAAACACAACATACACACACACCACACCACAACATGTGTGTGTATATATAATATATATAATATATATCATATATATATATGTATGTATGTATATATAAAAGTGTGTATAATATATAATGTATACATAAGGGGGGGGGATCAATAATGTATATTTATATAAATAATATATATATATATATATATAATGTAGGGAATATATAAGTGTGTATATATATAAGTATACATACATATGTATATAATATATATATATATATATATATATATATAGCCCCACACACACTCAATACACACACACACACATACATATATATATTACATATATATATATACATATATTTTTATGTGTGTGAGTGAGTGAGTGTTTTTGTGAGTGTGTGTGAATGTGTGTTTTGTATATGTATATAAAATAAGATATATATATAATATATAAATAAATATAATATAAATATATATTATTAGTTTTTTTTTTTATATTTTTTTATTATTATTATTACCGGTGTAGTTCTCTTATTCTAAACCATGACAAGTAGATAATTCCTACTTCTTCTCATAACAGCTTTCTTCTCTGGACTTGAGTCTATATGAACTTTGACTAATGCTCTTACCTCGGGAGTGAGTTCAACATCATTGTAGAGTATGGCCACAAAACCCTGAGGAAAATCTTTCAGTATTAGATATCGCCAAGTTAACGTTGAAGCATGCAATGTAATTTAAATATTTATAAGATTCGCTATTATCTCAGAGTTATGGGATTATGAGGACCTGGGATTTCTATGTAATCATCTCCCAATATACTCGTTAGACATAGAAGTTATGGAGATTCCTGAGGAATCATACATGCAATAGTTTTGCCTTTGCAAAGTCCTCCTGTGGCTGCCTGTCAATATACGATTGATTTGTTAAGTTGATAATCTTAACGTCTATCAGAGTTTGACTACATAATTGTAATCAAAAACTTTATGAAAACAACATAAGGCCCAATGAATTTGCTTCTTTAGAGGGTTCCGGAAATTGGAAGTAACAGTAAAACCTTGTCTCCTGGAAGAGAATACGCGAGTTTGAGATTTAAATCATGAAAACTTTCATTTGAGTTGGGCGTTATTAAGATTAGAGAGACCCAATTTCCTTGCCTCGGATAACTTAGCTCTAAGATATCTATGTAAGATGCCAACGTTTGATTTGGGTGAGCTGAAGAAGTCTGAAAACCACTGAACTTTAAGACTTTCCAGTGGACCTCAAATCTGTCTTCCATAATAGTAATTCAAATGAGAATAACCCAAGTGATTCTTGTGGACATTCCCTCAGGCAAACAGAAGAAAATGAATTGTTCTCATCCCAGGAATTCCCTGTTTCTAAACAATACTTTTTAGCATAGAAGTTAAGGTCTGGTGAAATCTCTCAAGGCCAACCTTGTGACTGGGGATGATAACTGTTGACATTTGGTTGCGAGATACCTAACAGTTTTTAAGACTTTTTGAAACAAGTCACTTGTGAAATTACTGCCTTTAACACATTGAATCTCTTTTAGGTATTCCAAATGAAGTGAAAAAAAAGTAGAACATTTACAATGTAAATGGCGGACATATTCTAAAAAAGGGTAAACCTCTGGATATCCTTGTAGCAGTATCCATAATTTGTAAAAAGAGATTTGGTTCCTTACTTGTTTAGGCATTGGTCCACACAGTCAATTACAATTCTTTCGAAGTGGACCCTTGACTAATCGAATAGGATGTAGAGGACTCTTGGAATTATTTGATTGGTTTTCCTCCAACTTGACACACATGGCAAGACCTGATAAATATTGGAACATCTTCTTCATACCTGGCCCAATAGAAATTTTGAAGTATTTTCTTGTATGATTTTTGAATACCTAATGACCTGCTAACCACATGTGCA
>NC_061823.1:4383846-4389241 GCF_019202785.1 Penaeus chinensis | reverse complement strand
ACAAAAATTAAAACATGGATGATATGACTGAGATGAAGGGAAAAGATAAAGATATATAAATAGGGTATATAATGGTTTCGTCTAAGAAGAATATTACGAAGGAGAGAGAGAGAGGAAGATGAGAGAGAGAGAGAGGAGAGAGGGAGAGTTTGAGAGAGGTGAGGAGATCGGAGAGAGAGAGAGGAGAGAAAGTAAGAAAAGAGGATGAGAGAGAGAGTGAGAGCGGGACGAAAGAGAGGAGAGAGAGAGAGAGAGAGAGAGAGAGCGGAGTGAGAGAGACTGAGAGAGAAGAGCGAAAGTAGAGAGAGAGAGAAAGAAAAAGAGAAACAAACAAACAGAGAAAGGAAAGACAAAACAGAGAGAGAGAAAGAAAGAGAGAAGCAGAGAGAGAGAGAGAGGAGTGAGAGAGAGAGAGAGAGAGAGAGAGAGAGAGAGAGATGAAGAGAGAGAGCTTGCGGTGCGCCAATGGACCTGTAAGGGTCACAAGGGAAGTGCCAGGAAGTGAAGGGGAAGACAAACGTAAAAGGCCTTTGTTACTTGTAGGTCCTTTGGGAGATGAATTTCCTCTGAGCTTCTAGGACACATGTCGACTCTCTGACGTTTTTAATTTGATATATCAGCGGCCGGTGTCAGTTTCGGGAATGGACACTTTGGCAAATGAGAGTTAGCGATTATTCGGTTTTTTTGTCTCCTTTGAGCACATGAAACGTTAATGTGATTTTCTGTTTTAACTCATCTCGACGAGGAAAATTAGTCTCGTACGTGCTTGTTGTTCATTCGCAGATTATTACTTCTCTTCTCGTGTGAATGGATCGTAAGGGTATTAACACGCCTAAATTTGTTTAGAAGATGTATTTCGGACTTGGCTTAGAGCGTGCAATCAGACATTGTTGCTGGTGTCGGATTATCTGACTCAGTCTGTATATGAATTGAAGCATTTGTGTATAAATGTATATATATATTTATATATATATTTTAATATATATATATCTATGTATAATATATATTTGTATTATATATATATATTATTTATATATATACATTTATATGTACATGTATGTATATATACATATATATATACATACAACATATATATACATATTATATTATATATTATATTATATAATATATTTGCATTATATGTTTGTATATATATATGTGTGTGTGTGTATATAGTGGTGTGTGTGTGTGTGTTGTGTGTGTTGTATTTATAATATAAATATATAGATATAATTGTATCTTTATGTACCCATATACACACACATTACACACCACATACACACATTACATATATATTACATTTATATGATTATATATAAATGTAATTAGTCATAGTACACATATATGTGTGTGTGTGTGTGTGTCTGTATATATATATATATATATATATATTTATATTTTATATATATATACTCATGAATAGGAAATCACTCTTCGTGTTAATACTACGGTAGACAAAAAGTCACAATGTTAGTTCATCTTTTTAATATATCTAGTTTCTGTTGTGGTAGGTCGTTTCTGTCTTATATTATATATATATATATATATATATATATATATTATATATATGTGTGGTGTGTGTGTGTGTGTGTGGGTGTGTGTGTGTGTGGAGTGTGTGTGTGTACACACGTGTTTGTGGGTGTGTGTGTGTGTTTGTTTTTATATGTATGTATGTTACAAATATATATGTATGTATGTAAGATATATGTATGTATGTTTGCTGTTTATATGTGTATATATATATACATATATTTATATATATATATATAATATAACATCATCACACACACACACGTCAATTATTGTTATTATGTTATTATGATTTTATTGTAATGATTATAATAATAATTACTATTATTATCATTATCAAATTATTATTATTATCTGCACACTTATCATATTATTCTATTATTCATTACTTATCATTATCATTATCTACATTATATTTTTTTTATTTAAATCATTATACTTTTTCTTACTTTTAATCTAAATCGATATTTAATTCTGTTGCATCGGCCCGTCCGCCTTTCCGGCTCGGTCGGTCACACGTTAACGCTTTTTATATTTTACGCCTGAAAACATAGGCTATTTATCTGCGATCGTGTGTTTCTTCTTTTATATTGAAGTGAGCATAGTGTGCAGGGAAGCATATTCTTTGTGACTGGGATTGGTTATAAGTTATGTTGATAATTGATAATATGTATATGAATGAGTGAATACGGCATGCTAGCACGCAAGCACGCACGCACGCGACACAAACACACATCAAAACACGCCACACACCCAAACACACACACACACACACACTCACACATCATTGTCATAAGCTCATTTATTTTCATCCCACCACAATATTGGGTAATCTTTTTTATATATTGTTTTATCCTAATGTTATTGTTAATATTATAGCATTACAACTTCCCCTTTCTTCTCTCTTCTCTCGTCTTCTCTCTCTCTCTCGTTCTCTTATCTATCTATCTATCTATATCTCTCTCTTTCTCTCCTCTTTCTCTCTTTCTCTCTCTATCTCACTCTTCTCTCCTCTCTCTCTCTCTCTCTTCTCTCTCTCCTCTATCTCTCTCTCTCGCTCCTCTCTTTCTCTCTTTCTCTCTTTCCCTCTTCTCTTTCTCTCTCTCTCTCTCTGTCTTCTCTCTCTCTCTCTCTATTTTATAATATATTATATCTTTCTTTCTTTTTTCTCTTCTCTATATATATATCGATCTATCTTATTATCTTTCTTCTCTCTCTCTTTCGTTCTTTCGCTCTCTCTCTCTCTCTCTCTCTCTCTCTCTCTCTCTCTCTCTCTCTCTCTCTCTCTGTTCTTTTCTTTCTTTCTTTCTTTCTTTCTCTCTTCTCTCTCTCTCTACTCTATCTTATCTATCTTCTCTCTCGCTTTCTCTCTCTCTCTCTCTCTCTCTCTTCTCCTATCGCTCTCTCTCCTCTCTCTTCTCTTTCACTACTCACACCACACTCCTTCACTCTCACTCTCGCTCCCTCTCTTCCCTCCATCCTTTCCCCTCCCTCCCTACCTCCCCTACCTCCCTCCCTTCTTCCTCCGTTCCCCTCTCATGCCAAGATTGATTTCTCGTTCTCCCTCACGGACAGGAATGGCCTTGAGAGAACTATGCTTAGATCAAATTACGCACATGTCATAGCGCGTCCGGTTCTTTGGTCCGTTCTTCGTGTTCGGCGTTCTTCGTTGTCGTTGTACGTTTCGTCGTTTTCGCTTATCGGTTTCGTTGTGTCGCGCCGTTTTCTTCTTGTTGTATTTTCTGTCTCTTCCCTTTCAGTTGTTTGTTGTACGTCCTTCTTATTTCGTCGGGTTTTCCTCCGATCGTTGTGAATACCCAGTGGTCCCCGCGTTAAGCTGACTGTGGTAGTGAAAAAGACACTTTGATGAGTGTGTTCGGAAAATGTGTGTTAGGAATTTCGTGCAGTGTTTGTTTGTTGTGTTTTAATCTGTTGCTTTATGTTACATGAATGCCTTTTTGTTCATGTTTACATGAATGGGTAGGGCGGGGGGGGGAGATGTTGTTAATGTTATTTTGTTAATTGTAGTTGTTTTTCTAAGGATTAGAAAAAAAATCTGGAGGTATGCAAACGAGGAAGGAGAAAAAATAACCATTGGAAAAGCTTTCTCTCAAAGACAAAGATGAAATTCGAACGGAATCAGCCACACAAACACATTTCCCTCGTCAACGCGAGCAACTTGTTCAGTCTTTTCAAGCCAAATAAGGTCGAGGACGAGAGACTCTCTGAAGCACCACCGTGAGTGGAGCATTTCCCCCTTGCTGGGCTGCACTTCGCCCCATATGACAAGACCTGTGGGCAGCACGCTTTGACGGCGGCGGCGGCGGGGCGGGGCGGGAGGTCTATTGTGCGGGAATTTGATTTATGACAGACGCCTCTTTCTTCGGAGATTCACCAAGATTGTCTTGTTTTAACTCGAGAGGTCTAGATGTTTTTCGTCGGAGCAGGACCAGTAAGATAAGGTCAATGGAAAACAAATTACTTCATGGTTGCGCAATAAATGAAGGGAAGCGTACGCACACCATAACATATGTGTATATTATGTGTATATATTATTATATATATTATATATATAATATATATTGAATTGTACATGATATATATCATCCCTCGGCATCCACTGCAGGGAAAATAAGTTCGATTGATAATATCAAATGACCACGAAGATTTTCATCTCCTTTTACGGTCACTGTTCTGGAAGGAACTAAAATCATCTGTGGGTAGGACAGATAGACAGACAGTCAGACTTCATACCGACAGAGTCGAAGGGAATGATTAATAGAGACCCATTAGAAGACGCCAGACCTTAAGGACAGCCGGCATGCTTACGACTGAGCTTTTTTCCCGCGTGACCACGTAGGGAAATTCCCTTTCTCGGGTGCTCAGGCGTGATCGTCAACGGGGGGGGGGGGGGGTGATAGCGCCTTTTTTATAACGGGCTATGTCACGATTTTTTTTTATTCCTTTGTATATTGTTTTAGCGTTTCTTCGCTCTTTTTCTTTGATGTTTCTCTTCTCTCATTTTCTCTGCTCTTCTCTTCTCTTCTCTTCTCTTCTCTACTCTACTTTTATTCTCTCTCTTCTCCCTTTAACTATCTCTCTCTCTCTCTCTCTTCTCTTCTCTCTCTCTCTCTCTCTCTCTCTCTCTCTCTCTTCTCTTTGTCTGTCATATTTATTATCTATGTCTCCCTCTCGTCCACCCGTCCTCCTTTCTATCTCTCTAATTGCCACTATCTGTTTATATCTGTCTCCGTCTCTTTTTTCCCTATTCCCTCTCTCTCTCCTCTTTCACACCCCATCCATTTAAACCCTCGCCGCACTCCCTCTTACCTTCCTTCCTTTCCCCTCCCTCTCTTCATCCCTCCATACTCTCTCCTCCCTCTCTCTCAACCTCCTTACCCCGCACTCCTCCCTCCCTCTCTCCCTCCCTTTCTTCCCCTCATCCTCTCTCCTTCCTTTCCTCCCTCCCTTCTTCCCTCCCTTTTGTCTCCTACCTCCTTCACTTCTCTTCCCCTCCCTCCCCGTTTCCTTCACCTCCTTCCTTTTCTCCCCACCCTCCCTCCCTCCCTTCCTACATCCTTCCCTTTCTCCTTTTCTCACACCCCTCCTTCCCTCCCTCCTTCCCTCCCTCCTCCCTCCTTCCCTCCCTCCCTCGCATACGTACACACGGCTGCGACCGTTCATCCTTAGCAGTAACTGACGCAGAAAAATTGTTTGTCCTGTAACCTGATGCGGAGGTCAAGGGTTAGGTGAGGACGCGGAGGGGTTGGCAGACCTTGGCACTCCACGCTGCAGGGTTGCAATGCCGCCTGCGGATCTTATTGATGGTCCAAGATTAAAGGGGGGGGGAGGGAGGGGAAAGAGA
>NC_061823.1:4381433-4383746 GCF_019202785.1 Penaeus chinensis | reverse complement strand
CCACGCTCTCGTCTAGTTTCCTCTATTTCGGCTTCCTCCCTCCTCCCACGGGCCTCTGGTGAAAAGCACAATTTCGTGTCTTGAGAGGACGCTCGCCAGAAAACGGTTTACGCCCGAGTGTGTGTGTGTGTGGGGGGGGGGGGGGAGGATGTGCGGTTAACGTATAAAAAGAACGCTGGTGGGCGGCCGGATCTCCCTTCGCGAAAAGGAAAATTCATCAATCTACCTATACATATACACATGCGAATGCCCAGCCCTTACGTTTAAGTATACGAGTATGTATGTATGTATGTATGTATGTATGTATGTATGTATGTATGTATGTACGTATGTATGTATGTATGAATGTATGTATGCAGAGAGGGGGAGAGAGAGGGGGAGAGAGAGAGGGGGAGAGAGAGAGGGGGAGAGAGAGAGGGGGAGAGAGAGAGGGGGAGAGAGAGAGGGGGAGAGAGAGAGGGGGAGAGAGAGAGGGGGAGAGAGAGAGGGGGAGAGAGAGAGGGGGAGAGAGAGAGGGGGAGAGAGAGAGGGGGGGGGAGAGGGAGAGAGAGAGAGAGAGAGAGAGAGAGAGAGAGAGAGGGGGGGAGAGAGAGAGAGAGAGAGAGAGAGAGAGAGAGAGAGAGAGAGAGAGAGAGAGAGAGAGAGAGAGAGAGAGAGAGAGAGAGAGATTCTCAATAAAGAAAACGTGTCTACACCCACGCTAGGACTAACGTAATGTACCTTGTCCTTGGGTCAGGTAAAATACGGTCCTGTACATGTGCGCGCAGATGCTGTGGCTACTGTCTCCCTGTACAACGCGCTCGCTGTGGAATCGGAAATTGTTCCAAAGTTACGGAAATCCTTTCGGCAGCAGTCATTCTTGTGAGGAGAAAGCGAGGATTCACGGGCTCATTTCATAATCAAGCAACCTATGACACCATGTTGGTTTCTTATTTCTCAATATCAGTCAATGCACCTTTTACCTACGGATTATGCAATGCGAAGTCATTCGCAAAGTGTTATGTCGAGGTTGCCTAGTCTTGGTAGGACAATTAAGGAACAGTGCGAAGAGAGAAGCGGGGAAGAAAACGAAGCTGTAAAAAAGACAGTAATAGGAGAAAGAGGGACCAATGGAAGAACGAAATCATATCTGGACGAGACTGTTATCTTTCCCTTTCTGCTCTTTTCGTTTAATTTCAATTAATTGGTTTGGTTTGACTTCTTTAGAAGTCAAGCCGAAGGAATACACAAAGTCAAGAGGCCTAAAAAAAGAACACTGATTCCAGTGAACTATACTATACGGATTCAGTCACAAAAAGATGTCCGAGGAGGCTAAAATCTATAAAGGAAACTAAGGTAAAAGCGAGCAGCGGCCGCTCGGGGCCATAAAACTCAAGATGGGTTTACAGACCAAAAGGCCACCCATGGAGACCATGGAAACTGTAGGCCTATACCGGTTTGGTAGCGTGACTCCGGCAAGTCTTTTGTGTGGGAGTGTAGATGTGTGAAGGAGAAAGTGAGGGAGGGAAACATGCGCCACGAAAGGAACAGAACGGCGAAGAACAAGAAAGGTGTCGCACCGCAATTACAAGGAACTCTCACGAGGGCTCCTCTGCCGCAAGAAACGTCCCGCTGCTTCACTTGTGTCTCTTGTGTTTGAGGAATTCCTTGGTTCCCTCCAGACGAGTTTTGGGCTTTGATTCGTGGAGTCCTTCTCTCGGTGAGAATGCACCAAATCCACGGAGAAAGTTCCCTTGCAACTTGAGTCATTCCCCACAAGACATGCAAGTTCACACCCACGTACATACGGGCAAAAACGAGTGCCAGATACTCTTTGAAAGTGTAAAATGACGATACTGGTTGAGATGAGATGTCATCGGAGACGACGAAAGCGTCTCAAATCACGAGGTACTTTGAAAAACTGGTTCCTGACCTCTTGGCATGCGTATCTAGTGAGTAAACATGCATCTCGCAACTGCAACCTTGTTCCTTGCTTACTTTTACATCTAACCCATGGTCAATATACGTACTCGAACTAAAAGGAAATAAAGAAATCATGGTTAAATAAATTGAGCTCTCAAAGAAAAATTAGAGCAGCATTCACACTCGTTCCCGTCGCCTGTTGCATCGCCCACACGGCACAGCTGTCTTTGTTCGGCCTGCCCCTCCCTCGCCCTCGCGATGCCGCACGCCCGATAACTTTCACGGAGCTGGGTGGGTCCGGGCCAGGCCAGTCACGTTTCCTACGGGGCACTCGCATTGTCCTCGAACTCCTCTCCTGCAGGCCGCTCCACTACTTCTCGTATTTTGAAGCTTTTTTTTTCTTTCTCCTTA